>NC_141818.1:53277713-53502713 GCF_982586985.1 Callionymus lyra
AACCTGAAGGTTCCTCTGGACCTGCAGTATCTTCACAAACAACATGAAGTGACTTGTTTTCTTCTGGTCGACGAGCATCGTTGCTAAACGACTCATGAACAAACACTGAGTTTTCTCTCTGTGTTGAGTTGAATCCTGATGTCGTAGAAGATAAAACTGACAGTTTTATTGCTTGTTTACAGTGTGTATACATTAATTATAAGGAACGATACTGCTTATCACAATAACTACCATGTGTTGGTTTCAAAGGTTGATCTGTTTGCTCTCAATCCAGACTGTAGAAGAACTAATTCAATGGGGTTTAGTATTTACAAGAATCTGACAATAGATACATACTTCACAATATATCGTGATACTGTAGAAACCAGTATATATGTGTAGTATTGTCCAGTACTTGACTCTGGTGTTGTGATAGTGTAGTAACAAGTATATATGTGTAGTATTGTCCAGTACTTGACTCTGGTGTTGTGATAGGGTAGTAACAAGTATATATGTGTAGTATTGTCCAGTACTTGACTCTGGTGTTGTGATAGTGTAGTAACAAGGATATATGTGTAGTATTGTCCAGTACTTGACTCTGGTGTTGTGATAGTGTAGAAACCAGTATATATGTGTAGTATTGTCCAGTACTTGACTCTGGTGTCGTGATAGTGTAGTAACAAGTATATATGTGTAGTATTGTCCAGTACTTGACTCTGGTGTTGTGATAGGGTAGTAACAAGTATATATGTGTAGTATTGTCCAGTACTTGACTCTGGTGTTGTGATAGTGTAGTAACAAGGATATATGTGTAGTATTGTCCAGTACTTGACTCTGGTGTTGTGATAGTGTAGTAACAAGTATATATGTGTAGTATTGTCCAGTACTTGACTCTGGTGTTGTGATAGTGTAGTAACAAGTATATATGTGTAGTATTGTCCAGTACTTGACTCTGGTGTTGTGATAGTGTAGTAACAAGTATATATGTGTAGTATTGTCCAGTACTTGACTCTGGTGTTGTGATAGAGTAGTAACAAGTATATATGTGTAGTATTGTCCAGTACTTGACTCTGGTGTTGTGATAGTGTAGTAACAAGTATATATGTGTAGTATTGTCCAGTACTTGACTCTGGTGTTGTGATAGTGTAGTAACAAGTATATATGTGTAGTATTGTCCAGTACTTGACTCTGGTGTTGTGATAGTGTAGTAACAAGTATATATGTGTAGTATTGTCCAGTACTTGACTCTGGTGTTGTGATAGTGTAGTAACAAGTATATATGTGTAGTATTGTCTAGTACTTGACTCTTGTGTTGTGATAGTGTAGTAACAAGTATATATGTGTAGTATTGTCCAGTACTTGACTCTGGTGTTGTGATAGTGTAGTAACAAGTATATATGTGTAGTATTGTCCAGTACTTGACTCTGGTGTTGTAGTATTTACAGACCACATGACTCTTGTTGAAGTCGTAACTGCTTTCATTTGTTTTCAAACCAAAATATGTCCAAACATCAGCTTTAAAAGCTGCTGGACTCACTGTATCCTCTCGTCCTCAGTCATCGCCAGGATCTCCTTGTTTCTTTCAGTGTGGAGAACATGACTGCTAACATCTAGCGGCCATAAGTTTAATTGAAACACAAACATGAACACACTAAAATATATGTATGTTTATTTTTTATAAAATAAAATAAGGGATTAAAATGTATTTAAACTTTGTCTTAATACAAACAATTAAAATAACTTTGATAAAAATATTATTTGATGATAAATGATAAAAAGACTAAAACAAGACACATTACTTTTGATTATCGATACAGTATAATGAAAAAGAAATAAAATAAAATCACAATATACATCTGTATTAATATTGTCTTACACAGCGTTTCTCCTACACAATGTTTCGTAACTTCTTTCATTTGTTTTCAAACCAAAATATGTCCAAACATCAGCTTTAAAAGCTGCTGGAGTCACTGTATCCTCTCATCCCCAGTTAACGCAAGGATTTCATTGTTCCTTTAGCCATGGGCGAGATAATGACTGCTGCCGGGGGTTTAATAGCAACACAAAAATGAACAAACGCTGTTAATATTTCCTTGTTCATTTTAAATAAAGAATGGTTTGAAGGCAGAACAAGATAAAGTAAATATTAACAGTTTATTAAACTGTATCAATATTTTCTTGCATCACTAAAAGTAACTTTCGCAATTATTTATTAATTTACCTGTCGTTGTGTTTAATGAAAACATTTAAATAGAAACAAAGTCTGTTTGTGACGAACATTTGAATTGATTGACATTTTGTCATTGATTGTCGCTTCTTCTTCTATTGTCGTCCGTGAACAGAAGCAGATCTTCAGTTATTGACCTTCTTCACTTCATCCCACGAACCATCAGAGAATCAACCGAGAGTCGTTGACATTCAATTCAATCTTTCACCGTGAAAAACGTGTTTAATTCAATATCGTATCAAAGTCTAGCAACACGTTTGTTTTTAATTCAACCTGCTGGACCTTCTTCTAGCTTCAGGCTTGAAGAATCTCTCATTTAGATGCTTTAAGGTCAGGAGGTCGTGACTTCATACCTTCACTGACGGTGACTCCAGCTCGTGTTCTTGAACCGTTGAGTTAGACTTTCTTTTATTGTCTTTGCACAGAAAACACAGAAGTGAAGCTGGCAACGGAATTCCGTTGCTTGGCAACCGTTAAAAAACGCAGCAGTGAATGTTTATATAAAAGTATAAATATAAATATTAATAAGTTACAAATAGTGCAATATAGTATAAACAGAATAAATAAATAAGGTTTTAAATATTGAATTAATGTGTATAAATATAAATAAAGTATTTAATGACTCAGTTTCATTCAATGTTGGACAAAAATACATTTCTTAAAGCTTTTATTTCAGTATTGCCTTTTTCTTACAGGATACAAGGTCAACGATACCATATATTGAGATGTATAGTGATGGTGTAGAAACAAGGATCAAAACATCAGCTTTAAAAGCTGCTGGACTCACTGTATCCTCTCGTCCTCAGTCGTAACTGCTTTCATTCGTTTTCAAACCAAAATATGTCCAAACATCAGCTTTAAAAGCTGCTGGAGTCACTGTATCCTCTCGTCCTCAGTCGTAACTGCTTTCATTCGTTTTCAAACCAAAATATATCCAAACATCAGCTTTAAAAGCTGCTGGAGTCACTGTATCCTCTCGTCCTCAGTCGTAAATGCTTTCATTCGTTTTCAAACCAAAATATGTCCAAACATCAGCTTTAAAAGCTGCTGGAGTCACTGTATCCTCTCGTCCTCAGTCGTAACTGTTTTCATTCGTTTTCAAACCAAAATATGTCAAAACATCAGCTTTAAAAGCTGCTGGACTCACTGTATCCTCTCGTCCTCAGTCGTAACTGCTTTCATTCGTTTTCAAACCAAAATATGTCCAAACATCAGCTTTAAAAGCTGCTGGAGTCACTGTATCCTCTCGTCCTCAGTCGTAACTGCTTTCATTCGTTTTCAAACCAAAATATATCCAAACATCAGCTTTAAAAGCTGCTGGAGTCACTGTATCCTCTCGTCCTCAGTCGTAAATGCTTTCATTCGTTTTCAAACCAAAATATGTCCAAACATCAGCTTTAAAAGCTGCTGGAGTCACTGTATCCTCTCGTCCTCAGTCGTAACTGTTTTCATTCGTTTTCAAACCAAAATATATCCAAACATCATCTGTAAAAGCTGCTGGAGTCACTGTATCCTCTCGTCCTCAGTCGTAAATGCTTTCATTCGTTTTCAAACCAAAATATGTCCAAACATCAGCTTTAAAAGCTGCTGGACTCACTGTATCCTCTCGTCCTCAGTCGTAACTGCTTTCATTCGTTTTCAAACCAAAATATGTCCAAACATCAGCTTTAAAAGCTGCTGGACTCACTGTATCCTCTCGTCCTCAGTCGTAACTGCTTTCATTCGTTTTCAAACCAAAATATGTCCAAACATCAGCTTTAAAAGCTGCTGGACTCACTGTATCCTCTCGTCCTCAGTCGTAACTGCTTTCATTCGTTTTCAAACCAAAATATGTCCAAACATCATCTTTAATAGCTGCTGGACTCACTGTATCCTCTCGTCCTCAGTCGTAACTGCTTTCATTCGTTTTCAAACCAAATTATGTCCAAACATCATCTTTAAAAGCTGCTGGACTCACTGTATCCTCTCGTCCTCAGTCATCGACAGGATGTCGATGTTCTTTAGCTGCTGTAAGTTTAAGTTCAACTCTAAAATAAACACAGTTTGAATATTTTCATGTTAATTGTACATCAAAAATGTAATTATTATTCTTCAGCATAAAAAAGCAGAAATCATTCTAAGTGAAGATGAAACCAGTCATGACAGCAGGAACCAGAACACGTAACGTCTCTGAAGTATTAAAACTGACGATCGTCGGTGTTTTTCCACGAGCAGACGAGCAGACGAGCAGACGAGCAGACGAGCAGACGAGCAGACAGGAACCCCCGTCACGTCAGCAGCAGACGACACCGCCTGACATCTGATCTTTCATCCCAGGCCTCAACGGTCTTGAATATCAGCCTTTTTTTGTCGCCGTCACAAAGGAACGAAGACCCTTTTTTTATAACCTTTTTTTTTACCTGCAACGACATTTGGTTTCTGGGATGTTTAGTCCATGTTGACCTGAGAGCTCGAGTCTCTGGTGCAGAAGTTTACATAAGTGGAGCTGCTGCTCCGTCATTAGCCTTAATGTGACTCCGACCACCTTTTGTGAGTGTGTGTGAGTGAGTGAGTGCGTGTGTGTGTGCGCGAGTGAGTGAGTGAGTGCGTGCGAGAGCGTGTGTTGACGTGAGTGTGTGTGTTGACGTGAGTGTGTTGACGTGAGTGTGTGTGTGTGAGTGCGTGAGTGTGTGTGTTGACGTGAGTGTGTGTGTGTGTGTGTGAGAGCGTGTGTGTGTGTGTTGACGTGAGTGTGTGTGCGTGTGTGTGAGAGCGTGTGTGTGTGTGTTGACGTGTGAGTGCGTGTGTGTGTGTGCGTGTGTGAGAGCGTGTGTGTGCGTGTGAGTGTGTGCGTGTGTGCGTGTGTGAGTGCGTGTGTGTGTGTGTGTGTGCGTGTGCGTGCGCGTGCGCGTGCGCGGCAGGAAGGGCGTGGAGGATTTTTCCAGATGGGATTTTGCCGTGATTTAGAAAATGCAAATGAACGTTAAGATGCATAATTCATGGTCGAAGAGGTTCTTCTATGAATACAAATAGAATCACATTAGAGTCGCTCGCATTAGAGTCGACTCCTCGTGTCCGAAGCACACATGAGCAGCTCGCTTACTGACGCCGGCGCCAGATAGTGCTGTGGATACGACTGTGAGACGGTGACCCTGAAACTGACCTACATTTTGCCCCCTTCCACCACCCCTCTGTTATTAGGTGAGGGGGGCAGTCTGGCCTTGATGAGGCCTGTCAATCATCCACCCGACACGCCTCACAGCGTAAAACACTTGACTTTAGAAGCTTTTAGCAACAAAAAAATACATTTGACAAATTTCCTCATCGATTATTCCAGGTCGACTGAGTCGTGAATTATTGAGTGTTTTGATAAAGTTCAGTTTGACCGAAGAAATTTAAATATCACAATATCTTAAAAATATTCATGAAATAGCTGGATTTGAAAAAAAAGAAAATTAGGCCAGTGTATTGGAACGAATATTGCAAAACGATATACGTATCTTGATACAATACTTGACTCCGGTGTTATGATAGTGTAGTAACAAGTATATATGTGTAGTATTGCCGAGTACTTGACTCTGGTGTTGTGATAGTGTAGTAACAAGTATATATGTGTAGTATTGTCCAGTACTTGACTCTGGTGTTGTGATAGTAACAAGTATATATGTGTAGTATTGCCCAGTACTTGACTCTAGTGTTGTGATAGTGTAGTAACGAATATATATGTGTAGTATTGTCCAGTACTTGACTCTGATGTTGTGATAATGTAGTAACAAGTATATATGTGTAGTATTGTCCAGTACTTGACTCTGGTGTTGTGATAGTGTAGTAACAAGTATATATATGTGTAGTATTGTCCAGTACTTGACTCTGGTGTAGTGATAGTGTAGTAACAAGTATATATGTGTAGTATTGTCCAGTACTTGACTCTGGTGTTGTGATAGTGTAGTAACAAGTATATATGTGTAGTATTGTCCAGTACTTGACTCTGGTGTTGTGATAGTGTAGTAACAAGTATATATGTGTAGTATTGTCCAGTACTTGACTCTGGTGTTGTGATAGTGTAGTAACAAGTATATATGTGTAGTATTGTCCAGTACTTGACTCTGGTGTTGTGATAGTGTAGTAACAAGTATATATGTGTAGTATTGTCCAGTACTTGACTCTGGTGTTGTAGTATTTACAGACCACATGACTCTTGACGAAGTCGTAACTACTTTCATTTGTTTTCAAACCAAAATATGTCCAAACATCAGCTTTAAAAGCTGCTGGACTCACTGTATCCTCTTGTCCTCAGTTATCGCCGAGATTTAATTGTTCCTTTAGCTGTGAAGGACGTAATGACTGTTGCCAGGAGTTTAATCGCAACACAAAAATGAAAAAACTCCAGGTTGGATTGAATTTCTTTATTTTATACACAATTTAGTGTTTGAAATATAATCTGAAAAAGAGAATAAAGGATAAAAATAAAGAATGATTTAAAGGCAGAAGAAAGATATCGAGATGTTAAATATCGAAACACTATATTAAAGTGATGACTTTAAAATCTATTAAGAGGTTTTAGTTTAACATGTATGTGTCAGTAAGTAAATGTGAGTCCTCCTACTAGAGCTAAAAAGAGGCGTGGCCTCATCCAGAGACAGTGACGCTCTGTCTGATCGTCATTAGTTCAGATGATCTTCTCTTGAAACACAGCAAACATCGTGTCGTCAAGACGATCGTCTCCGAACATTAAAGCGCTTTTTCCTCCAGACTTGGCAGTGAAATGAAGAATCTTGACAGGAATGAAGGAACATAATGAGTTATTTTCAATTAATCTCTTCTGCCAATGAAGCATAACTGGAGTCACGCCAGAGTTCTACGAGTGTGTGTGTTCGTCGAGTGTGTGTTCGACGAGTGTGTGTTCTACGAGTGTGTGTGTTCTACGAGTGTGTTCGACGAGTGTGTGTTCGACGAGTGTGTGTTTGACGAGTGTGTGTGTTCGACGAGTGTGTGTTCGACGAGTGTTTGTGTTCGACGAGTGTTTGTGTTCGACGAGTGTGTGTTCTACGAGTGTGTGTTCTACGAGTGTGTGTTCGTCGAGTGTGTGTTCGTCGAGTGTGTGTTCTACGAGTGTGAGTCTGTGGTCGTTTAGAAGAATCCACTGGAGAGAGAATCTGTTGTTAACCAGAGGAACAAAGTGTCCTCCTGAGCTCTTGTGTTCCTCTGGATCGAACCAGATCTGTTGGACGCCGTTGTTCGTGTTGGCGGGAGAGAAATATTGAGGAATATTGAGGAATATTGAGAGATATTGAGAGATATTGAGGAATATTGAGGAATATTGAGAGATATTGAGAGATATTGAGAGATATTGAGGAATATTGAGAAATATTGAGGAATATTGAGGAATATTGAGGAATATTGAGAGATATTGAGAGATATTGAGAGATATTGAGGAATATTGAGGAATATTGAGGAATATTGAGGAATATTGAGGAATATTGAGGAATATTGAGAGATATTGAGAAATATTGAGGAATATTGAGAGATATTGAGAAATATTGAGGAATATTGAGGAATATTGAGGAATATTGAGAGATATTGAGGAATATTGAGGAATATTGAGAGATATTGAGAAATATTGAGGAATATTGAGAAATATTGAGAGATATTGAGAAATATTGACGAATATTGAGGAATATTGAGGAATATTGAGGAATATTGAGAGATATTGAGGAATATTGAGAGATATTGAGAGATATTGAGGAATATTGAGAGATATTGAGGAATATTGAGAGATATTGAGGAATATTGAGGAATATTGAGAGATATTGAGAGATATTGAGGAATATTGAGGAATATTGAGGAATATTGAGAGATATTGAGGAATATTGAGGAATATTGAGAGATATTGAGGAATATTGAGAGATATTGAGGAATATTGAGGAATATTGAGGAATATTGAGAGATATTGAGGAATATTGAGAAATATTGAGGAATATTGAGGAATATTGAGGAATATTGAGTTCTGTCTCGTTTGTTCACTGTATGTTGTCTTTAATTTCTTAAAAAAATCAACGGACATGTTTCTTATTTCATAATTCTGATTGCACTTTCTGATCTTGAACATATTAATGTGGTCACTGCTTTATTTATTTATTTATATATAAATTTATATATATATAATATGTATTTCTCCGTGAGGCTCCGACGTATTTATCTAAACAAGAATTCAAAATATTATAGAAAGATTTATATATTGAAATTAATAGTCTATGAATTTGGAATTTTGAAATTATTAAAACATTTTTTTAAATCTTTCATTTAAAAATGATTGAATTCAGTTTTTTAAAAATAATTAAAAGAATAATAAAAAAAAAACATCATTTCTAAAATTTGAGTTATAAATTCAACATTTATACATACTTTTTTTTTAATATTACGATTATTATACTATTATTATTTTCATTATAAGTGTTTTATATATATATACAGTATATATATTGTTGTTAAAACAATATTTTGATGGTCATTTACTTCCATAATTCTAACACAAATTCTTCTCATACCTTTAATTAGTCTAATAATTATGTATAATTACACAAACATTACCTATAATTATAACGTTGGCTCCTGAAAACCGGTCTTGACCAGAGAAAGAAAAAGTCACTCTGGCTCAGGAATGCCTGACAACAAGGACCTAAAAAAACAAAAACATGTTTCTGCTGAAAAACACTCTAGAATCTAAGAAGCTCCGGTGAATACTGAGCCGTTCGCTCCAGACTGAGCTGCAGATTCACACGACGAGTGCTTTTGAAACACGACGACATGTCGACGGCGACACGTTCTCGCCGAGGAGGTCGTCTTTCATTTCAACTTGTTGATGAAACGCGTCGCGAGGCTCCGATCGAAACCCTGCAAATGTCAGTTTCACGCGCAGGTCATTGAAGGCGAAATGAAGGCGGCGTTGAAAGACTGAGGCTCCACCTGCTCTCTGACGGACACGCCTGCACTTTCCTCCTCGCCGTGGATGAAGCTTGAAATAACACGCATGTCACTCGTGTCAGATCTGCTTCATCACGTCTTGATCACGTCCTGATATGATGCCGACGACGAGCCAAGAGTCGTGAGTCACTGGTGTGGATGCTGTGCTCGTACTTCCTGCTGCTGCTTCCTGTAAACAGGTGACGCCGACATGGCAACACGTCCTCAGGTACGATGACAAACACTGGTCATCGTTGCCGTGACAACCTCGTAACTATTTAAATTCGTAACTCATTAAAACACATCACTATGAACACGTTTTTTAGTCGCTCTTCTAGAAACGCCTTCAATCCACATCCAGGTCTTTTCAACTAATCCACACATTAGACTAGTTTCTCTATTTCTATGATTCAAAAAACAACTTATAGATGCTACCTAAGCTAGCATGCTAACGTTTTATTTACTTTAGTTTCATGTATTTGTGAACATATGGATCAGAATCTACTGATGGTTCCTGAACTTCAGGACCAGAGGAGAGAAATCCTTCCAGACTGTTGCTCCTAAGCTTTGGAACCATCTCTGTGTTTGATGATCTACTGACTCCTTCAAGAAACATCTGTGTTTGATGATCTACTGACTCCTTCAAGAAACATGTGTGTTTGATGATCTACTGACTCCTTCAAGAAACATCTGTGTTTGATGATCTACTGACTCCTTCAAGAAACATCTGTGTTTGATGATCTACTGACTCCTTCAAGAAACATCTGTGTTTGATGATCTACTGACTCCTTCAAGAAACATCTGTGTTTGATGATCTACTGACTCCTTCAAGAAACATCTGTGTTTGATGATCTACTGACTCCTTCAAGAAACATCTGTGTTTGATGATCTACTGACTCCTTCAAGAAACATCTGTGTTTGATGATCTACTGACTCCTTCAAGAAACATGTGTGTTTGATGATCTACTGACTCCTTTAAGAAACATCTGTGTTTGATGATCTACTGACTCCTTCAAGAAACATCTGTGTTTGATGATCTACTGACTCCTTCAAGAAACATCTGTGTTTGATGATCTACTGACTCCTTCAAGAAACATCTGTGTTTGATGATCTACTGACTCCTTCAAGAAACATCTTAAGACGTTTCTATTTGTTCAGGCTTTTCCTTGATTTTCTGGAACTCCTGTGTTGTTCTCAGTATTATCTTGACCTTTAAAGTATATATTTTATTGAATATTGTTTTGATTGTTTAAGCGCTTTGTGACCCTGGTCTGGAAAAGCGCTATATAAATAAAAGTTACTTACTTACTTGCATATTAAGTCAGTCTGACTTTAAGATCTAAGATAAGTAAATGTAAGTCCTCCTACTAGAGCGTAAGTGATGATCAAGCGAAAAACACCATTTGGGGAAACTTGTGGTTCTCTGTATGATTGTCATTAGCTTAGCTTAACTCATGATTAATGTTCACATCGGTGACCTTTAAAGATTGTTTAAGATAAGATAAGTGAAAGTGATTTTGGATAAGAGTGTAAGAAAATATTACACCTACATTTAGCTGTTTTTTTTTCTCATGATACTGTATTGATATTCAACATCACTGTATCGATTTATTCATTTTTCTTTCCTTTACATCATTACTTTTTTTTTATCATAGTGCTATTATAGTTTATATTTTATAAAGTGAGTGTGTGTGTATATATATATATATATATATATATATTTTAATTTTTATTTCACAATTAATGTAAGTGATTCAGTTAAACCCGAGTCTAGCAGTCAGTACGTCTCCGCAGCTAAAGAAACGATGAAGTATCGTGAGATCCCAGCGATGACTGAGGATCATACAGTATCACGATATGATGTACCATCACATCAGAACCTTCTCCTCTGGAACCTGAGCCACCATCACATCAGAACCTTCTCCTCTCGAACCTGAGCCACCATCACATCAGAACCTTCTCCTCGAACCTGAGCCACCATCACATCAGAACCTTCTCCTCTTGAACCTGAGCCACCATCACATCAGAACCTTCTCCTCGAACCTGAGCCACCATCACATCAGAACCTTCTCCTCGAACCTGAGCCACCATCACATCAGAACCTTCTCCTCGAACCTGAGCCACCATCACATCAGAACCTTCTCCTCGAACCTGAGCCACCATCACATCAGAACCTTCTCCTCGAACCTGAGCCACCATCACATCAGAACCTTCTCCTCGAACCTGAGCCACCATCACATCAGAACCTTCTCCTCGAACCTGAGCCACCATCACATCAGAACCTTCTCCTCGAACCTGAGCCACCATCACATCAGAACCTTCTCCTCGAACCTGAGCCACCATCACATCAGAACCTTCTCCTCGAACCTGAGCCACCATCACATCAGAACCTTCTCCTCGAACCTGAGCCACCATCACATCAGAACCTTCTCCTCGAACCTGAGCCACCATCACATCAGAACCTTCTCCTCGAACCTGAGCCACCATCACATCAGAACCTTCTCCTCGAACCTGAGCCACCATCACATCAGAACCTTCTCCTTGAACCTGAGCCACCATCACATCAGAACCTTCTCCTCGAACCTGAGCCACCATCACATCAGAACCTTCTCCTCGAACCTGAGCCACCATCACATCAGAACCTTCTCCTCGAACCTGAGCCACCATCACATCAGAACCTTCTCCTCGAACCTGAGCCACCATCACATCAGAACCTTCTCCTCGAACCTGAGCCACCATCACATCAGAACCTTCTCCTCGAACCTGAGCCACCATCACATCAGAACCTTCTCCTCGAACCTGAGCCACCATCACATCAGAACCTTCTCCTCGAACCTGAGCCACCATCACATCAGAACCTTCTCCTCGAACCTGAGCCACCATCACATCAGAACCTTCTCCTCGAACCTGAGCCACCATCACATCAGAACCTTCTCCTCGAACCTGAGCCACCATCACATCAGAACCTTCTCCTCGAACCTGAGCCACCATCACATCAGAACCTTCTCCTCGAACCTGAGCCACCATCACATCAGAACCTTCTCCTCGAACCTGAGCCACCATCACATCAGAACCTTCTCCTTGAACCTGAGCCACCATCACATCAGAACCTTCTCCTCGAACCTGAGCCACCATCACATCAGAACCTTCTCCTCGAACCTGAGCCACCATCACATCAGAACCTTCTCCTCGAACCTGAGCCACCATCACATCAGAACCTTCTCCTCGAACCTGAGCCACCATCACATCAGAACCTTCTCCTCGAACCTGAGCCACCATCACATCAGAACCTTCTCCTCGAACCTGAGCCACCATCACATCAGAACCTTCTCCTCGAACCTGAGCCACCATCACATCAGAACCTTCTCCTCTGGAACCTGAGCCACCATCACATCAGAACCTTCTCCTCGAACCTGAGCCACCATCACATCAGAACCTGAGCCACGATCACATCAGAACCTTCTCCTCGAACCTGAGCCACCATCACATCAGAACCTGAGCCACCATCACATCAGAACCTTCTCCTCGAACCTGAGCCACCATCACATCAGAACCTTCTCCTCTGGAACCTGAGCCATCATCACATCAGAACCTTCTCCTCGAACCTGAGCCACCATCACATCAGAACCTTCTCCTCGAACCTGAGCCACCATCACATCAGAACCTTCTCCTCGAACCTGAGCCACGGTGAAGCTTCTCTGATGAGTTGAAACCTGAGGCTGAGCAGTTGCATCGTCAGACGAGAAGATCTTCATATTGATTATGGTCTGGAAAAGTGCTCGACAAATATACATTACTGACTGACTTACAGTACGATGATACATTTACACTCAAGTAATTACTGATCAAACTTTAGAACAGAAGCCATAAAACTTCCTGGTACTTCGGTCCAGGTTTGTTTTATTGAAAGAACGACCTTCAGATAAAACGGTAAATACTAATCATCTAGAGTTTGTGTTTCTCTGTGTGACTCTATTGTATCATCAGTGTGTGTGTGTGTGTTGTTGTGATGTGTGACTCTATTGTATCATCAGTGTGTGTGTGTGTTGTTGTGATGTGTGACTCTATTGTATCATCAGTGTGTGTGTGTGTTGTTGTGATGTGTGACTCTATTGTATCATCAGTGTGTGTGTGTTGTTGTGATGTCTGACTCTATTGTATCATCAGTGTGTGTGTGTGTTGTTGTGATGTGTGACTCTATTGTATCATCAGTGTGTGTGTGTGTTGTTGTGATGTGTGACTCTATTGTATCATCAGTGTGTGTGTGTGTTGTTGTGATGTGTGACTCTATTGTATCATCAGTGTGTGTGTGTGTGTTGTTGTGATGTGTGACTCTATTGTATCATCAGTGTGTGTGTGTGTTGTTGTGATGTGTGACTCTATTGTATCATCAGTGTGTGTGTGTTGTTGTGATGTCTGACTCTATTGTATCATCAGTGTGTGTGTGTGTTGTTGTGATGTGTGACTCTATTGTATCATCAGTGTGTGTGTGTGTTGTTGTGATGTGTGACTCTATTGTGTCATCAGTGTGTGTGTGTGTTGTTGTGATGTGTGACTCTATTGTATCATCAGTGTGTGTGTGTGTTGTTGTGATGTGTGACTCTATTGTATCATCAGTGTGTGTGTGTTGTTGTGATGTCTGACTCTATTGTATCATCAGTGTGTGTGTGTGTTGTTGTGATGTGTGACTCTATTGTATCATCAGTGTGTGTGTGTGTTGTTGTGATGTGTGACTCTATTGTGTCATCAGTGTGTGTGTGTGTTGTTGTGATGTGTGACTCTATTGTATCATCAGTGTGTGTGTGTGTGTTGTTGTGATGTGTGACTCTATTGTATCATCAGTGTGTGTGTGTGTTGTTGTGATGTGTGACTCTATTGTATCATCAGTGTGTGTGTGTTGTTGTGATGTGTGACTCTATTGTATCATCAGTGTGTGTGTGTTGTTGTGATGTGTGACTCTATTGTATCATCAGTGTGTGTGTGTGGTGTTGTGATGTGTGACTCTATTGTATCATCAGTGTGTGTTTGTGTTGTTGTGATGTGTGACTCTATTGTATCATCAGTGTGTGTGTGTTGTTGTGATGTGTGACTCTATTGTATAATCAGTGTGTGTGTGTTGTTGTGATGTGTGACTCTATTGTATCATCAGTGTGTGTGTGTTGTTGTGATGTGTGACTCTATTGTATCATCAGTGTGTGTGTGTTGTTGTGATGTGTTGTTGTGATGTGTGACTCTATTGTATCATCAGTGTGTGTGTGTGTGTGTGTTGTTGTGATGTGTGACTCTATTGTATCATCAGTGTGTGTGTGTTGTTGTGATGTGTGACTCTATTGTATCATCAGTGTGTGTGTGTGTTGTTGTGATGTGTGACTCTATTGTATCATCAGTGTATGTGTGTTGTTGTGATGTGTGACTCTATTGTATCATCAGTGTATGTGTGTTGTGATGTGTGACTCTATTGTATCATCAGTGTGTGTGTGGGTTGTTGTGATGTGTGACTCTATTGTATCATCAGTGTGTGTTTGTACAAAACTCTCTTTTCATTGAAATATTGACATTAGAAAATGATCTTAAGCTCCGCCCACTGAAAATACTTTGTTGTTCTGGAGATGAAATCTTGTTGACCATAACCACACCCACTCTGCTGTGATTGGTCAAGCATGGAGGTTCGTCACCGCCTGTCATCAATCCCGGTAGTCTCCACCTCCAAGGGACTCGTTGTATAAACAAAGCGGGCGTTATTACAGCTGGAGGAGGAGTGAAGTAATTATTACGTCATCATGGACTCTCGTAACCTCTTGTTCGTCCAGATTTCAGAGCAACTTTATAAAGTAATGAGTAAAACATGGTCATGATGAGAAGTTACTGCGTCTTGGTGAGAAGAACATTTATGTGAGTTAGGAAAGTTTACACTTTAGCTGTTATTTTCCGTTTTGAAAAATAACTGGTGAAGATATTTTAATTAATAAGACAAATCAATTTTCTGTGGTTTCTTATGTTCCATCTGGTCTAAGAAGATTTTGAAGGTTTTGTTGCATCTCATCCCTGCTGCTTTT
This sequence comes from Callionymus lyra, assembly GCF_982586985.1. Classification (NCBI taxonomy): domain Eukaryota; kingdom Metazoa; phylum Chordata; class Actinopteri; order Syngnathiformes; family Callionymidae; genus Callionymus; species Callionymus lyra. Next base: position 53,292,918 of record NC_141818.1, read on the forward strand.
GAATGTTTAAAGCTTCACATTATGTTTGTGTGAAATGATGCGTCAGTGCTCGTGTAGTTACATTATTATTATTATTATCATTACACTGTTATTACCCAACACACCTGCTCACTGCTGTGTTAGTTTCCTAAATCAAGCGGTGCCAGGAGGCGACTCTTATCTCTTCTGGTTCCTCCGTCCATGTCCTGCAACACGTCTCACATCCTGGAAACGACCACATCTGTCGACCAGCGACAGGATCGTCCATGTTTCCTTCCTGTCGTCACCGCAGTGTCCTGTCTGTGGTCCTGTCTTACTCTCGTCGCCATGGTTACCCTTCCGTTGTACACAATGGCATGGTCGTTGCACAATGTTGTTTCTTCTCCTTTTTTTTTTGCCGGAGCAGTTTGTGGCCCACATCACAGCTGAGTGGGCAGGCGGCGCTGGATCCAAACCTCCCACACTTCACTCCATGTTAATGAAGAGCCGAGTCCAGAGAGACCAGGACTGGGTTCTTGTCGTTCATGGTGTCGTCTTTTCACGGTTTCGGTCGAGACGCTCCTGGAGGGTCTTTACGTGAAAATGTGCGTCGATACGTCATGATGTAATAATGTCATCATACACGATGTATAGCAATACTGTAGGTGCAACAATATATGTAGTATTTACTAGTATTGTAATATTCAGCTCACGATACGATCGATATATTTCGATACTAGAAATTTTCGATTTTAGTCGTTGAATTTCATAGACCTCTTGTGATTGTTGAATTTAAAAGCCAAAATATGTGAAAACATCTCCTTTAACCCTTGTGATATCTCGGGGTCAATGTGACCCAAAGGAACGAAAACAAATGTGTTTGTGGTATCCCTTGTGTTGGTCTCTGGCTTCCATAAATACAGTACAATACCTGAGATGAAACAAGGGTTTAAAAGCTGCTGGAGTCGACCGTATCCTCTGGTCCTCAGTCGTCCCCCAGATCTCGTAGGATTGCGGTAATTATGTTCGCAGTAAAGTGAGGAGAATATCACGATATATCGGTGTTTCGATATCGTTTATCTGCCCTAGTTTTAAAGAACTTTCATAGGCTAATGACTAGTGTAACGATGTCACCTGTTCGTAAACCAATGAAACCTTCAGCGAGTGCAGATGTTTTAATCACTGATGACCAGAGTGTTACGGAATGTTCATGAAGATGTTGTGTATTTCAAACAGGAATGTGTGACTTTATCAAAGTTGCTTTTAATGTTGTCCACGTTCATCGCGCGGTGTGTGTTTGCTTCGTCTTTTCGGTTCAATAAAAACACTGGACAGGTTTTACACTTTAGTAGTTGTTAAAGTTCACCTAATGTGCTGATTTAAGTGTCTCTTAAATTGTTCTATTATAGTTTCTTTTTGCACAAAACTCTCATTTAATAAAGATATTTACATTATACACTTAAGCCCCGCCCACTTAAAATATATGTCGTTTTCTATAATTCTACTTTACATCTTTGAATGTGGTTTCAAGAGACTTTCTTTGATTCCCGGTCTCTGTTTTGGCAGAAAAGTATTTGTTTCTGTCCATTTACTGGCGTCAAAGCATGAACGTAGATGATAGAGAAACAGTCTGAAGATAAGACCAGACCCAGGACCAGACATTTATGAGGAAGTTCATCAACCTCTAGAGGAAATAACGTTGATACTCTTTAGTGATAGTGTTCATGTTTCCTGGCACAGTAGAGTCAGACTGAGGTAAAGAGGTTCCAACCCTCGTCCCAATAAATGTGTTGATGATTAAGAAATGTCTTTTCCAAGTATCATACTTGGTCCCTCGACATATTGAAAACTGGCCGAAAACGTATTTTCTCAACTGATTTCGATGCCTCATAGCTTCAGTATCTGCTGATACGATTTTTTTTCTTTTTTAGAATTTCAACATCATTTGTTGCTGAGAACATCTGACGGCTAACAAGTTTATTTTGTGTTTATTTTTCCATTAACTCTAGATAGAACTTCTTTAGTTTTTTGTTTCAGATTTTATTCCTTTTTTTTTTTTAACCTTTTTTGAAAATTTCTTTCCCCTCAAAATAATTGTAGAAAATATTGTTTCATTTTGTGGAAAATGTTTTATTTATGTTTTAAAGTTTCTTTCACACAAAAAAAACACTTTGTTTTTTTTAAAGTTTTTCCATCATCTCTTTTTGATTGACAGCCCCTCGCTCTGGTAGAAGAACTCGCATTTCTCCGATCCTTATGTACATCAGTGACCTGACCCTGGGCGGGAAAAGCGATCTACAAATAATGAACTACAGCTAAATGACTTACAAGTGTCACATGCATGATAGAAAACAAAGTGCAGATCTTTCTTTATAAAAAATCACTGGTTCCTCTTAGAGATTGTTGTACGTGTTGAAGGGAAGTTGCATGAGTCAGTTTTTGTTTCTCTCCTCACTTGAACAAGTTGAATTGAAAAGGTGTCGCGGAGGATTTTATCAATGCGTGAAGAAAGATGAAACAACATCTCAATCATCAGCCACCTGTCGCTCTGTTGGAAAGAAACTTGTTTTTCTCGGAATATAACGTCTTCCTCTGTAGTTGGATTTATGTCGTCCTTCTTTTTAGTGCTTCGATTTGTTATTGTTAGTGTTTTGTTCCCTGAACTGAAGGAAGATTTATTTGATTCTTTCCCTAAATGTAGTAACGAACACCATGGAGGTGAAAAAAGGGCGTCGAGCTGACAAATGATGAACTAACTGTTAATAAGCAGTCGTCTGTGTTTTGTCGACCGGTGCAGAGTTCGAGCCACACTTGAGTGTAGAAAAGTATTGTCCAGTACTTGACTCTGGGGTTGTGATAGTGTAGTAACAAGTATATATGTGTAGTATTGTCCAGTACTTGACTCTGGTGTTGTGATAGTGTAGTAACAAGTATATATGTGTAGTATTGTCCAGTACTTGACTCTGGTGTTGTGATAGTGTAGTAACAAGTATATATGTGTAGTATTGTCCAGTACTTGACTCTGGGGTTGTGATAGTGTAGTAACAAGTATATATGTGTAGTATTGTCCAGTACTTGACTCTGGGGTTGTGATAGTGTAGTAACAAGTATATATGTGTAGTATTGTCCAGTACTTGACTCTGGTGTTGTGATAGTGTAGTAACAAGTATATATGTGTAGTATTGTCCAGTACTTGACTCTGGTGTTGTGATAGTGTAGTAACAAGTATATATGTGTAGTATTGTCCAGTACTTGACTCTGGTGTTGTGATAGTGTAGTAACAAGTATATATGTGTAGTATTGTCCAGTACTTGACTCTGGGGTTGTGATAGTGTAGTAACAAGTATATATGTGTAGTATTGTCCAGTACTTGACTCTGGTGTTGTGATAGTGTAGTAACAAGTATATATGTGTAGTATTGTCCAGTACTTGACTCTGGTGTTGTGATAGTGTAGTAACAAGTATATATGTGTAGTATTGTCCAGTACTTGACTCTGGTGTTGTGATAGTGTAGTAACAAGTATATGTGTGTAGTATTGTCCAGTACTTGACTCTGGTGTTGTGATAGTGTAGTAACAAGTATATGTGTGTAGTATTGTCCAGTACTTGACTCTGGTGTTGTGATAGTGTAGTAACAAGTATATGTGTGTAGTATTGTCCAGTACTTGACTCTGGTGTTGTAGTATTTACAGACCACATGACTCTTGAAGTCGTAAAGCTTTCATTTGGTTTCAAACCAAAATATGTCCAAACATCAGCTTTAAAAGCTGCTGGACTCACTGTATCCTCTCGTCCTCAGTCATCCTCGGGATTACGTAAGGAACGCCGTGAATACTTTCCTGTTGATTGTCAATAAAATGAATTAAACACAATTTGTTCAATTAAATTATGATTAAAAAACGGCAGAATAATTTCACTCTTTCCCTAAATGTCGTAACAAACACCATCGAGGTGACAAATGATGAACCAACTGTTAACAAGCAGTCGTCGGTGTTTTGTCGACCGCTGCAGAGTTCGAGCCACACTTGTGTGTAGAATCCATGAATTATTTCTCCACGATAGAAAAAAAGCAGGGTTCGCCGTTACCGTGACGACAGGTTCACCACAGGTCTGTTATATAACACGAGTACATCGAGGCAGGAAGACGTTGGCATAAAGTGTCACATGCAGATTTTTGATGCGCATTCCAAAAAAAAATCTGCGGTGACTCATCGAGTTTTTGCATAACAGGAGAGAACGAGGAAGTAAAAGCAACGACACAGATCCAGAAGAGCAGCAGAAGTGGAAGATAAACTCCTGCTTCTGCTCTTTATAGCGTAAATGTTGTGATGTTTTTGAGGGTTTTTATTGGACAGAAAATAATCTAATCATAAATGTGTTGTTATTCCGGGTATTTGTTTAAATTGGATAATTAAAAAATAAATTGTCAACATAAGGATGTATTTGAATATATACATAAAATATATATGATGTAATCCTCATGTTTCTTAGCTTATGTTTAGTGAAACATTATTGGCAACTACATGTGTTTTTGTGTTTTCTCCGGTAAATTCAAATTATTTGGAATTTGTTGACATTCAAAAGTGTTTAAAAAGTGTCGACTCACTTATGCTCACAGTTGTGGTTGTATTTTGCTAAAGTTGTCTTAAGGTCCTTTAAAGTCTTTATTGAAATAAAGTAAGTAATTTGTATTTATATAGTGCTTTTCCAGACCAGGGTCACAAAGCGCTTAAACAATCAAAACAATACTCACTAAAGTATATACTTTAAAGGTCAAGATAACACTGAGAACAACACAATAAACATCCTTAGATTTCATTTACTCGCATGTGTCAAAACACTGTAAAAATCAGGTTTCCTGTTCGGTAAATACTCATAATAATAATAATAATAATAATAATTATCATTTTTTTTGGCCCACGACTGCTTAGATTTTGGCCCCTCGTGGGCTTAAGTTTGAACAGCTGTACTAACTCGTAGCAGAACCATCAACATTCCTTATTGAAAGGATTTTTCGTCCCTGATCCTCCTCCTCGTCATCAGCGTCTCTCTCCGTCACTGACCTGATGAGGATCGAGTCGCTCGTCTTCTCTCGACTGAAACCTCGAACACAAAACTCTTTCCCTGCATTAATCCCGGAGCATTATTATGAAGTGTGTCAGTGGAGAGACGCACAGGTCAGTGAGCTAGATTAGGTATTTGCTGGGATTATGATAACAACTGTGCGAACATCTGTCCTCACCAGGAGGTGTAAGAGTGTGAGACTGTTGTGTGTTAATGAAAGTGTGTTCTTTGAATCTGGAGAACTTTGGACTATTTATTTCCTGTCAGCTTCTCAGGAGTAGAACCATCTGTACTATGAGTTTATTCTGTTCAGTTATTTAAACTTATTTCAATTAGTTTCACATTATCTTGGGCAGTTGTTGGTGTCCTAGTGTGTAGTAACAAGTATATATGTGTAGTATTGTCCAGTACTTGACTCTGGTGTCCTAGTGTGTAGTAACAAGTATATATGTGTAGTATTGTCCAGTACTTGACTCTGGTGTTGTGATAGTGTAGTAACAAGTATATATGTGTAGTATTGTGGAGTACTTGACTCTGGTGTTGTGATAGTGTAGTAAGAAGGATATATATGTAGTATTGTCCAGTACTCGACTCTGGTGTTGTGATAGTGTAGTAACAAGTATATATGTGTAGTATTGTCCAGTACTTGACTCTGGTGTTGTGATAGTGTAGTAACAAGGATATTTGTGTAGTATTGTCCAGTACTTGACTCTGGTGTTGTGATAGTGTAGTAACAAGTATATATGTGTAGTATTGTCCAGTACTTGATTCTGGTGTTGTGATAGTGTAGTAACAAGTATATATGTGTAGTATTGTCCAGTACTTGACTCTGGTGTTGTGATAGTGTAGTAACAAGTATATATGTGTAGTATTGTCCAGTACTTGACTCTGGTGTTGTGATAGTGTAGTAACAAGGATATATGTGTAGTATTGTCCAGTACTTGACTCTGGTGTTGTGATAGTGTAGTAACAAGGATATATGTGTAGTATTGTCCAGTACTTGACTCTGGTGTTGTGATAGTGTAGTAACAAGGATATATGTGTAGTATTGTCCAGTACTTGACTCTGGTGTTGTGATAGTGTAGTAACGAGGATATATGTGTAGTATTGTCCAGTACTTGACTCTGGTGTTGTGATAGTGTAGTAACAATGATATATGTGTAGTATTGTCCAGTACTTGACTCTGGTGTTGTGATAGTGTAGTAACGAGGATATATGTGTAGTATTGTCCAGTACTTGACTCTGGTGTTGTGATAGTGTAGTAACAAGTATATACGTGTAGTATTGTCCAGTACTTGACTCTGGTGTTGTGATAGTGTAGTAACAAGGATATATGTGTAGTATTGTCCAGTACTTGACTCTGGTGTTGTGATAGTGTAGTAACAAGTATATATGTGTAGTATTGTCCAGTACTTGACTCTGGTGTTGTGATAGTGTAGTAACAAGTATATATGTGTAGTATTGTCCAGTACTTGACTCTGGTGTTGTGATAGTGTAGTAACAAGTATATATGTGTAGTATTGTCCAGTACTAGACTCTGGTGTTGTGATAGTGTAGTAACAAGTATATATGTGTAGTATTGTGGAGTACTTGACTCTGGTGTTGTGATAGTGTAGTAAGAAGGATATATATGTAGTATTGTCCAGTACTCGACTCTGGTGTTGTGATAGTGTAGTAACAAGTATATATGTGTAGTATTGTCCAGTACTTGACTCTGGTGTTGTGATAGTGTAGTAACAAGGATATTTGTGTAGTATTGTCCAGTACTTGACTCTGGTGTTGTGATAGTGTAGTAACAAGTATATATGTGTAGTATTGTCCAGTACTTGACTCTGGTGTTGTGATAGTGTAGTAACAAGTATATATGTGTAGTATTGTCCAGTACTTGACTCTGGTGTTGTGATAGTGTAGTAACAAGTATATATGTGTAGTATTGTCCAGTACTTGACTCTGGTGTTGTGATAGTGTAGTAACAAGTATATATGTGTAGTATTGTCCAGTACTTGACTCCGGTGTTGTGATAGTGTAGTAACAAGTATATATGTGTAGTATTGTCCAGTACTTGACTCTGGTGTTGTGATAGTGTAGTAACAAGTATATATGTGTAGTATTGTCCAGTACTTGACTCTGGTGTTGTAGTATTTACAGACCACATGACTCTTGACGAAGTCGTAACTTCTTTCATTTGTTTTCAAACCAAAATATGTCCAAACATCAGCTTTAAAAGCTGCTGGACTCACTGTATCCTCTCGTCCTCAGTCATCCCCAGGATTTCTCTTTTGGCTGAAAGGGTACGTAACGAACGCCGTGAATACTTTCCTGTTGATTGTCAATAAAATGAATTAAACACAGTTTGTTAAATTAAAATATGATTCAAAAAACAATATCAAAGTAGAGTTTTTAAATATCAATACACTATCATGAAAAAACAAATACTATATTTAAGTGTCTTAGCCTCCCTCATGTAAGCAGAGACTCAGAAGTTGCTGGTTTGATTCCTCTGTCGACACAAATCCAAGATCATCTCTTTGTGCTCGACCTCCTGCTCGGTTCGCATCAGTATCGATGTGACGGAGAAACGTTTGTCCGCCTGCTATTGTTTTTAACACTTTTCAGCTTTTCAGCAGCGACTCAGGTTTCACAGCCGTAGTGAACCGGAGTCGATCAATGGCTCTCAGTCACGGAGACGATACACGAGAGTTCAGACCCGAACACTTCAGCGTCAGAGGCTTGTGTGAATATAGTTGTTTTTAACGGTGACTCGTGAAAATACACAAGTGTTTTTAACGCCGACGAGGTTTCTCTGCTGACGTCACTCGAGAGCTGATGGGATTTCAGGATCGTTCGGAAATAACTTGGACGTGACTAGAGTTTGGTGGTGTTTCTCGAGTTCCATCTGGATCAGGACAGTTTGTCAAGGTTGCTCATGGACTGAGGTCAGAAACTTGATGATACAGTGGAATAAATGAATGTTCATGTCAGACGTACACAATGTGTTGTAATGTTCTATTGACAACTTGTTTTGGAGTTTGTTGCTTCATCATAACACCTAAGAAATGCCTCACTGACGAATGTTCTAGCAGTTTTAGAGGTACGGCTGCACGAAATATCGAAAAAAAATATTGATATCGCGATATGCATATAAAACATGTGATAATTTATAATGTTTTATTGTATAAATCAATCATTTCTTAAATGAGCACTTCGATCAATCAGTGTCACGTTCTGTAAAGTTGTCAATTTGTACTTCTATGTCTCGTTGTTGTTTACGTCTCCGTCCGTCTGTGAACTGTGCGGTGCAACTTGTTAGGCTCGGTTGCTATAGCAACGGAAGTAATACTAACTTGTGATCTAGTCAAACACTAGTGATCCAGTGAAGTAATACTAACTTCTGATCTAGTCAAACACTAGTGATCCAGTGAAGTAATACTAACTTATGATCTAGTCAAACACTAGTGATCCAGTGAAGTAATACTAACTTATGATCTAGTCAAACACTAGTGATCCAGTGAAGTAATACTAACTTATGATCTAGTCAAACACTAGTGATCCAGTGAAGTAATACTAACTTATGATCTAGTCAAACACTAGTGATCCAGTGAAGTAATACTAACTTATGATCTAGTCAAACACTAGTGATCCAGTGAAGTAATACTAACTTGTGATATAGTCAAACACTAGTGATCCAGTGAAGTAATACTAACTTATGATCTAGTCAAACACTAGTGATCCAGTGAAGTAATACTAACTTATGATCTAGTCAAACACTAGTGATCCAGTGAAGTAATACTAACTTATGATCTAGTCAAACACTAGTGATCCAGTGAAGTAATACTAACTTGTGATCTAGTCAAACACTAGTGATCCAGTGAAGTAATACTAACTTATGATCTAGTCAAACACTAGTGATCCAGTGAAGTAATACTAACTTATGATCTAGTCAAACACTAGTGATCCAGTGAAGTAATACTAACTTATGATCTAGTCAAACACTAGTGATCCAGTGAAGTAATACTAACTTATGATCTAGTCAAACACTAGTGATCCAGTGAAGTAATACTAACTTCTGATCTAGTCAAACACTAGTGATCCAGTGAAGTAATACTAACTTATGATCTAGTCAAACACTAGTGATCCAGTGAAGTAATACTAACTTATGATCTAGTCAAACACTAGTGATCCAGTGAAGTAATACTAACTTATGATCTAGTCAAACACTAGTGATCCAGTCACTCGTCTCTTTCAACCTCCTTTGTTAAAGCAACATATTGTAAGAACTTTTCATCTCGTCTCAGTTTTTTTCTTAGAAGATCATGAACTGAAAGTATAAACCTGTTTTTTTACACTTTGTATATTTTGTATTGTTAGTGAAGCAACGTCTTCTCAACATTTGAATGATTCCAGGATCTTTTTTTTTTTTTCATTCCTCTGAAGCAAATGGTTTAAATACTTATGTCGGCTTTTGTTTAGTTTTCATTTTCTCGGATCCATCGTTCAGGTCTGGACGGTACGTTTGTTTGTGTGGGTCAGAGGTCGTCTCAGGACCGTTTTTAAATGCTAATGTTTTAAATGTCGTGAATGTCTATTTAAAGAGTAACTATTGTGTTGATTTAAGTGTGTTTTAAATTGTTCAAGGACCTCTATTATACTCCATTGTACTCTATTGTACTCCATTGTACTCACCAGTATCTTTTAGCACAAAACTCTCATTTAATAAAGATATTTACATTAGAAAATACACTTAAGCTCCGCCCACTTAAAATGCACTGTTTTGGCTGAGAAGCAGCCACGCCCACTCTGCTCTGATTGGTCACAAAAGCACGAGTTGCATTCAAGGACTCTCGTGAATTTCAAACTCACCCCTAGCCAGAGTGACGTTACCATGTTTCATTTAAACCGTGATCTCGTTTGATTTCAGACGATAACTTTATTAAGTAAATACTTCAAAACAACGTCATGATGAATGAACTCCTGCATGTTGAAGACTTTAATGTTTACAACATGTGAATAAATGAGGAGAGTTTTCACATGAGGTGACCTTTGACCCTTGTATCAATGAAGTTGGAAGTGAAATAGAATCGATAATAAATCTGTGGTCTGGACGTCGACGATGACTCGGCTCTGGCGACACCAGCTGCGTGTCTGCGGCGCTGCTTCAGGATTGACTTCATTAATCTGATGGTTCTGGGTCGACGGGCTCGAGTCAGAACCTCCGAGCGCCGTGTTGTCAAATATGTCTGCTTTACTTTATGTCCAAACCCATGACCTCCTTCGTCCCGACCTCACGAGACGAGCTTGTGCAGCAGAACTTATCGTGACACAGATTATCATTCATAACACTTGTAAATACTTGATGGATCAGAAGTACATGCTAGTATCTAGAGTGTCTCAGTAGTAACTGAAGTAGTACATGAAGTATCATTGTCCGAGCTGGTGTATTAGAAACACAGATGAAGTTACTCGTCACACTCGACTGAATGTTTATTTTAGAACGAGATGATGTGATTGTTCATATCTTGTATAAACGTGTTTGTGGTATCCCTTGTGTTATCTTGTTGTCAAAGTGACTCGAAGCCCCTATAACAAATGTGTTTGCGGTATCCCTTTCGTTATCTCGTTGTCAAAGTGACTTGAAGGCCCTATAACAAATGTGTTTGTGGTATCCCTTGTGTTATCTTGTTGTCAAAGTGACTCGAAGGCCCTATAAAAAATGTGTTTGTGGTATCCCTTGTTTTATCTCGTTGTCAAAGTGACTTGAAGGCCCTATAACAAACGTGTTTGTGGTATCCCTTGTTTTATCTTGTTGTCAAAGTGACTCGAAGGCCCTATAACAAATGTGTTTGTGGTATCCCTTGTTTTATCTGGTTGTCAAAGGGACTTGAAGGCCCTATAACAAATGTGTTTGTGGTATCCCTTGTTTTATCTGGTTGTCAAAGGGACTTGAAGGCCCTATAACAAATGTGTTCGTGGTATCCCTTGTTTTATCTCGTGGTCAAAGTGACATGAAGGCCCTATAACAAATGTGTTTGTGGTATCCCTTGTTTTATCTGGTTGTCAAAGGGACTTGAAGGCCCTATAACAAATGTGTTTGTGGTATCCCTTGTTTTATCTGGTTGTCAAAGTGACTTGAAGGTCCTATAACAAATGTGTTTGCGGTATCCCTTGTGTTATCTCAGGGTCAAAGTGACTTGAAGGCCCTATAAGTTGTACTTCTTGGTGCGTGTGATGATGATAATAAACTTGTGTTTTTATAGAACCGTAGATGCAAACATTGAGCTAGTGTCGCTAATGCTAACACAATGGAAATAAAAGCCTGGATGGATTTAAATCTGGATCATGAGATCTATGATGGATCATGAGATCTATGATGGCCTTTAATGTACGAGATCAGGCTTAACGTGTACATATGTGTGTGTTGTATGACGGCAGATAATCCACTAAAGCTCTCATTGTCTCTGATCCTGTTAATAAACATCCACTGGTTCCTTTTTCCTGCCATTAGAGCCGCAGGATTATCTCTCGTCCTGAGATAAGAGTCTTGCATCCAAACAGCATGTGTTCGTGTCGAGTACGACTCTCCAGCCGGGAGGACACAGGTTTTATAGGCAGGTGCTGGTGTGTGTGTGTGTGTGCGTGTGTGTGTGTGTGTTTGTGTGTGTGTGTGTGTCCATGTGTTCAAGTGTGTCACTTTTAGCCGATGTCAGCTCAAGCTGTGTCCGACAACCCATGTGGTTCGACTTCAGGCTCTCGCTCGTGGCCATCGCTGTCTTCTCTGATATATTATTATTATATTATAGTATAAAAGTGTACGTTTATAATCCTTGAGAATAAGTAAAAACACATTTTTTGTCATAAAATGGATAAAGTTTAATATAGAAGTATGATCCACATTTTTTTGTTTATTCAAATGTTGTTTTTAAGCACTAAATGCAATTTTTTAATAACGAAATTCAATAGTTTCTCATTTGAAAGGTTGAATTTATTTGGTTTATTTTTAATAATTGAATAAAAGTTGATTTCTTTTACACATGGAGTTTGATATTGTTATAGCTTTTCTTATTTGTAGTCGTTTAAATTCAATATAAAATGTTGATTTAATGGAATTTATGTTTGTATATTGAATTGTAAATACTGTGAATTAAAAAAATATTTAATTTATATTGATTATTTTTTAAAACAAACTTTGTGTGAAAAAAAGTATTTAATGTTGAAACTATTAAACCAACATATATATGAACATAACATTCAATTCCAAAGGAAAATCATTTATTAAAATTAAAATTGTGGACTCAAAATGATTTTTACTGTACGTTATCTCGGGGTCAAAGTGACTTAAAGGCCCTATAAAAAATGTGTTTGTGGTATCCCTTGCGTTATCTCAGGGTTAAAGTGACTCGAAGGCCCCGTAACAAATGTGTTTGTGGTATCCCTTGTGTTTTCTCTGTGTCAAGGTGAATGAAATGCATATGCAGTGGTGGAGGTCGTTCACCTTGACCCAGAGACAACACAAGGGATACCACAAACACTTTTGTTTTCTGGCTTCTGGGTCATTTTGACCCTGAGTCGACAAAAGGTTTAAAAAAAAAATTAAAAAGTAATTATTAATATTTTTTAATCAATGACTCCCAAACAAATTCAACCTTTCAATATTGAAATGATCGAATTACATTATTTAAATAAATAAATAATGTAAATATTCAATAGTAACATTTAAAAAAGTAAATTCAACCTTCAATGTTCTTCTGTCAGTGACTTCGTTCTTTAAACACTGATGTTGTTGCAGGACGTGATGATAAAGAATAATGTCAGCAGATTATTACAAATCCTTCTGTGTCGTCGCTTCAGGGCTGAGCGAGTGTTTTGAAACATTTGTGCTGTTGTGGAAGTTTGTGGTTTGAAGGTTTCGTCGTCGTCGGCAATATTCAGTCTGGTCTTGTGAGGCTTCTCTCCATCTTGTTGTGAGGCTTCTCTCCATCATGTTGTGAGGCTTCTCTCCATCTTGTTGTGAGGCTTCTCTCCATCTTGTTGTGAGGCTTCTCTCCATCTTGTTGTGAGGCTTCTCTCCATCTTGTTGTGAGGCTTCTCTCCATCTTGTTGTGAGGCTTCTCTCCATCTTGTTGTGAGGCTTCTCTCCATCTTGTTGTGAGGCTTCTCTCCATCTTGTTGTGAGGCTTCTCTCCATCATGTTGTGAGGCTTCTCTCCATCTTGTTGTGAGGCTTCTCTCCATCTTGTTGTGAGGCTTCTCTCCATCTTGTTGTGAGGCTTCTCTCCATCATGTTGTGAGGCTTCTCTCCATCTTGTTGTGAGGCTTCTCTCCATCTTGTTGTGAGGCTTCTCTCCATCTTGTTGTGAGGCTTCTCTCCATCTTGTTGTGAGGCTTCTCTCCATCATGTTGTGAGGCCTCTCTCCATCTTGTTGTGAGGCTTCTCTCCATCTTGTTGTGAGGCTTCTCTCCATCATGTTGTGAGGCTTCTCTCCATCTTGTTGTGAGGCTTCTCTCCATCTTGTTGTGAGGCTTCTCTCCGTCTTGTTGTGAGGCTTCTCTCCATCATGTTGTGAGGCTTCTCTCCATCTTGTTGTGAGGCTTCTCTCCATCTTGTTGTGAGGCTTCTCTCCATCTTGTTGTGAGGCTTCTCTCCATCTTGTTGTGAGGCTTCTCTCCATCATGTTGTGAGGCTTCTCTCCATCTTGTTGTGAGGCTTCTCTCCATCTTGTTGTGAGGCTTCTCTCCATCTTGTTGTGAGGCTTCTCTCCATCTTGTTGTGAGGCTTCTCTCCATCTTGTTGTGAGGCTTCTCTCCATCTTGTTGTGAGGCTTCTCTCCATCATGTTGTGAGGCTTCTCTCCATCATGTTGTGAGGCTTCTCTCCATCATGTTGTGAGGCTTCTCTCCATCATGTTGTGAGGCTTCTCTCCATCTTGTTGTGAGGCTTCTCTCCATCATGTTGTGAGGCTTCTCTCCATCTTGTTGTGAGGCTTCTCTCCATCATGTTGTGAGGCTTCTCTCCATCTTGTTGTGAGGCTTCTCTCCATCATGTTGTGAGGCTTCTCTCCATCTTGTTGTGAGGCTTCTCTCCATCTTGTTGTGAGGCTTCTCTCCATCATGTTGTGAGGCTTCTCTCCATCTTGTTGTGAGGCTTCTCTCCATCTTGTTGTGAGGCTTCTCTCCATCTTGTTGTGAGGCTTCTCTCCATCTTCTCTCCATCTTGTTGTGAGGCTTCTCTCCATCTTGTTGTGAGGCTTCTCTCCATCATGTTGTGAGGCTTCTCTCCATCATGTTGTGAGGCTTCTCTCCATCATGTTGTGAGGCTTCTCTCCATCTTCTCTCCATCTTGTTGTGAGGCTTCTCTCCATCTTGTTGTGAGGCTTCTCTCCATCTTCTCCCCATCTTGTTGTGAGGCTTCTCTCCATCTTGTTGTGAGGCTTCTCTCCATCTTGTTGTGAGGCTTCTCTCCATCATGTTGTGAGGCTTCTCTCCATCTTGTTGTGAGGCTTCTCTCCATCATGTTGTGAGGCTTCTCTCCATCTTGTTGTGAGGCTTCTCTCCATCATGTTGTGAGGCTTCTCTCCATCTTGTTGTGAGGCTTCTCTCCATCATGTTGTGAGGCTTCTCTCCATCTTGTTGTGAGGCTTCTCTCCATCTTGTTGTGAGGCTTCTCTCCATCTTGTTGTGAGGCTTCTCTCCATCTTGTTGTGAGGCTTCTCGTACTGTCGAGTCCGTCCAGCTCGTGATGTTCTCCAGGCTTCTCTCTCTCGACTGTTCATCATCGTCTCGCCTCGACGGGTCACTCTAGCCGAGGTCAGACGGGGCGAGACTCTCTCGATCAGAGGATTCGTGTACAGTGATGCCTCGTTTATCGTATTTGTTCTCAAACACAATCTGACAAGAAGTACATTTTTTTCACTTGTTTGAAGTAACATTATTGATTTAACAACATTTATTTGAAATTTGCAAACTCAACATTGCATATACGGTTCCATCCCTTTCACCCCTTTCTCTCGGTAACAACTCCCATAATGCTTTGCCGCCCAGCCGACCAATCACAGCTGTTGATTGCTTTTGACATGACAACAGACGTCGCATTTGGTGACATATCAACTAAAATAATAATAATGATAAATGTTGAAGCTGATCTGATTAATTTAAAGTCTCTAGTCTTGACAAAATGTCATAAAATGTGACTTTAAATGATAATAAAAGTTTTTAAAAACAAACGCAAGTTTATAAAAATAGAATTTATTTTGAATATATATTTAGTTGTTAGGAAAAAGAGGCAATTAATCATAACGTCCTGAAAACTACATAAACAATTGTATATTGAGATTTTTAAACGGTAATAATGTAAAATCCAATTCTGTCGCTGGAGGTAAAATATCTCAATATATGTCAATAAATAACAAGATTCTGCCTCAACAGGAATTAAAACAATATCTGAGGAGACCTGAGCGACTCCAGTCACTGTGTCCAAATACAACAAACGTACTGCTGCACATCTACTCAATAAATGTACGTGAAGTCAGAAAGTAAAGCCTCAACTCTCCGAGAAAATAAACGTTTTATCGACCCAGACTTTTCTCGGCGGCTAAAAAACACGAGTGAGCAGGAGCGAGCGTGTTAATCTCACTGCTATCTTTCCCAAGACAAACACTCGGAGTGTGAAGCAATGCTACACACCCAGGCGGCTCACAAAGACACAAACAAACCAGCTTTCCCAACTGTTCCCCCCCCACACACACACACACCCCACCCCTCCCTGCAGTCCGTTTGCACGAAACAAGTAGGCCACAAGTGGGAAGCCTGGTCTCTGCTCCCGACTCAACAAAAGCGCTCGAGCAATTTGATCCTGTGGATGTTTTGCTGGTGGGTAAGAGGGGAGTCGCTCTTGAAACTTCCCGCTTGTCTGTGTTTTTCTGGCTCATTATTTCTGCTCGAGCTCGTTCAGCATCAACGTCTCCACACGGTCGCAGGGTTTCTTTCAGAACGACATGAGGGGTTTGATCCCAGAGTCTTTCTGTCACCACGAGTGATCTGTTGTGAGTCGAGGGTCCGGCTTCACTCTCTCCGTGAGCTCTGCAAATAAAAGCGTGGAAACTGTAGTTTGATTCGCCGTCAACGAGGCTATGAACCGGCAGCTGTTGCCCAGATGTGACGCCTCATCGCGGCGACCGTGTCGTTATTGAACGATACGATGGCGACGACTGTCCTGTAATGACTGTTATTAAGTGTCATCAGCCGCGGTTGAATCACCTATTTTTCCGTGTGATGATGGCGTCGTATTTGTCAGAGACGGAGAAGAAAAGAAATACATTTTTGACCCAAAAAAGTCCTTGAAGATGATGAAATGACACGTTTGAAATGTGTCATTGAAGCGAGAAATAAACGATGAATTAAATTCATTTTAAATGAAGCGTCTCACACACGTACGACTCGTCCATCCGGGCTGTCGAACACAATCACACAATCGCCCAAAATCCTTTAGTGATCGAGATTACGAGCCGATCAAAATGTATTTTTGCCAAGAATTGTCTTTACTAGTGAAAAATAGTCTGATTTTGATCACGGGAGTCGCTCGCTATATTGCAGTGAAACCGAACTTTAGGTTTGTGTTGCTTTGTCAAAAGTGATTGACAGCTGGGTTTGGTCTGCTGGGCGGCAATGCATTATGGACTTTGCTCAGGTCCGCGTCACTGAGAGGGACGGCACCTCATGTGTAATGTTGGGTCGTCACTAAGATTGCGGTCGTTGAGGGTGGAAAGTGTCCATCGATCCACACTTAATTTTGTGGCCGTTTGAGTGCTCATTGCGCACTACATTATCGCAAATCATTGTAAGTGCAAAAGTGCACGATTTGAGCGACACCATGATACTTGTAACCATCATTGCACTTTCACTGTTTTAATAAATGTATCTAAAATACAAAACATTCATTTGAAAGTATTCTAACCATAATTGATCTGCAGCACTATCAGGTCATGATATAATACCAACAGAATGCAGTAGTGATGGGTCGGTGATGCTTCATGAAACGGCCGACGAGGTATCACGATACAGTGCCTTCATTTTGCCACTAGATGTCACTACAATCTAGTGGACTCTGATCTACTCATTCAGCTCCATCTAGTGGCCATTCGTAAATGAACAACACGGTATCACGATACCTCATCAGCTGTTTCATGAAGCCTCACCAACACATCACTACCATCTAGTGGACTCTGAAGATAATGACACTGTTTCATGAAGCTTCATCAACACATCACTACCATCTAGTGGACTCTGAAGATAATGACACTGTTTCATGAAGCTTCAGTGACACATCACTACCATCTAGTGGACTCTGAAGATAATGACACTGTTTCATGAAGCTTCATCAACACATCACTACCATCTAGTGGACTCTGAAGATAATGACACTGTTTCATGAAGCTTCATCAACACATCACTACCATCTAGTGGACTCTGAAGATAATGACACTGTTTCATGAAGCTTCAGTGACACATCACTACCATCTAGTGGACTCTGAAGATAATGACACTGTTTCATGAAGCTTCAGTGACACATCACTACCATCTAGTGGACTCTGAAGATAATGACACTGTTTCACGAAGCTTCATCAACACATCACTACCATCTAGTGGACTCTGAAGATAATGACACTGTTTCATGAAGCTTCAGCGACACATCACTACCATCTAGTGGACTCTGAAGATAATGACACTGTTTCACGAAGCTTCATCAACACATCACTACCATCTAGTGGACTCTGAAGATAATGACACTGTTTCATGAAGCTTCAGCGACACATCACTACCATCTAGTGGACTCTGAAGATAATGACACTGTTTCACGAAGCTTCATCAACACATCACTACCATCTAGTGGACTCTGAAGATAATGACACTGTTTCATGAAGCCTCACCAACACATCACTACCATCTAGTGGACTCTGAAGATAATGACACTGTTTCATGAAGCTTCACCAACACTACACGTGGTCATG
Organism: Callionymus lyra; assembly: GCF_982586985.1. Classification (NCBI taxonomy): domain Eukaryota; kingdom Metazoa; phylum Chordata; class Actinopteri; order Syngnathiformes; family Callionymidae; genus Callionymus; species Callionymus lyra. The sequence continues at coordinate 53,310,939 of NC_141818.1, forward strand.
AGTTCAAGTACATTGTTGTCGTTTTCTTCAGTTTCCGTTCAAAGCGGTTCAATCGTGATTTTCGACACACATCACACCGACTACAGCTGTTTTTCGGCCTGGATCAACATTATTTTTGGAAGCGTCACGTCGCTCTGCAACACATCAGCGGCGCCGCTGCTCTCGGGTCAGGAGGGCGTCACTGACGGACGACATCTGCTTCGCTCGCAGGATTTCTCTGCACAGATGGCGTTTAATCAGGAGGAAGTTGAAATGTGTTGTTGTTTCTCACCCGGCGCTTCATGGATTTTCCTGCAGCAGCAGAACTTTCAGATCGAGCTCAGTTTAGAAGCGACGACGGCTTATATAAGTATTCCTCGACTTCTGCTTCTCCCCGGAGCCTCTTTTTTTATAGCTGATAGTTTTGCTCAGTCGTAGGTTGTTACTGTTAAACCAGTAAATGAACAAATCTGCCTTTAAATGTTCCCTCGGAGAAAATAAGCAATTCTATTAAAAATATGACGTGGCTCCCCAACTGGTACCGGTCCGCGAGCCATATGGTTCCGGGCCACACAGAGAAACTAAATAATTAAATTTCTGCTGTTTTGATTATTACTGTCTGAAGGTGTTTTGACTCTTGACCAGAGAAACCAGTGAGTAGCTCCTGTTTATTCAGTGTTATGATGAGATTTATTAATACAGAGACAACAATGTGACATATAGTGCAATTAGGGCTATTTATTAACCAGAACCTGTTGATATGATGTGTATAACAATACAGGCGCAAAGATATGATATATTGAGATACTGTAGTAACAAGGATGTATGTGTAGTATTTTCCAGTACTTGACTCTGGTGTTGTGATAGTGTAGTAACAAGTATATATGTGTAGTATTGTCCAGTACTTGACTCTTGTGTTGTTATAGTGTAGTAACAAGTATATATGTGTAGTATTGTCCAGTACTTGACTCTTGTGTTGTTATAGTGTAGTAACAAGTATATATGTGTAGTATTGTCCAGTACTTGACTCTTGTGTTGTTATAGTGTAGTAACAAGTATATATGTGTAGTATTGTCCAGTACTTGACTCTGGTGTTGTGATAGTGTAGTAACAAGTATACGTATATGTGTAGTATTGTCCAGTACTTGACTCTGGTGTTGTGATAGTGTAGTAACAAGTATATATGTGTAGTATTGTCCAGTACTTGAGTCTGGTGTTGTGATAGTGTAGTAACAAGTATATATGTGTAGTATTGTCCAGTACTTGACTCTTGTGTTGTGATAGTGTAGTAACAAGTATATATGTGTAGTATTGTCCAGTACTTGACTCTTGTGTTGTGATAGTGTAGTAACAAGTATATATGTGTAGTATTGTCCAGTACTTGACTCTGGTGTTGTGATAGTGTAGTAACAAGTATATATGTGTAGTATTGTCCAGTACTTGACTCTGGTGTTGTGATAGTGTAGTAACAAGTATATATGTGTAGTATTGTCCAGTACTTGACTCTGGTGTTGTGATAGTGTAGTAACAAGTATATATGTGTAGTATTGTCCAGTACTTGACTCTGGTGTTGTGATAGTGTAGTAACAAGTATATATGTGTAGTATTGTCCAGTACTTGACTCTGGTGTTGTGATAGTGTAGTAACAAATATATATGTGTAGTATTGTCCAGTACTTGACTCTGGTGTTGTAGTATTTACAGACCACATGACTCTTGACGTGAGTCCAGGACGTGATCGTTGTCGTGCTTCGGCGCTGATTAACACGAGGTTAAAATCTTTCTCTAACGTCTGCAGTCGATCCTGTCAAAATCTATTTTGTCTGGAATTGAGTTCCAGCCTCTGAACTCATTCAAATCAAGTATAATCCAATTTCCAGAATCTAATTAATGGAAAGCTCTGAGAGATATGAACTAATCCATAAGCCGTGAAGAGGCTTGAACGTCTGTTTACAGAAACTGTTCAAGGAGAGAAGATGTTTTCTGTTGACTTGAGATGCTATTGAATTAAAATCCTCCTCAGACGAAGGAGAAACTGAACATTTTATTGCTTCATAAAGTCTGTTATCATCACTATTTTAGTAAATATCAAATGAAAGTCGGATCGGTTTTTTTCTTTATCTAGCTTAGCATGAACAACTTTAGAAGATAAACATGTGTAGCTGGGATTCATTGTCTTCTAGAGGGGGTGGAGCCTATCCCAGCTACTCCGGGTGAGAGGCAGGACACACGGACGCACAACCATTCATACACACACTCGACAAACCTACGGACAATTTAGATTCAGAGTTCTTAAAAAAAAGACGAAAATGACAGCGTTTTCCACCTGCTTGTCTTTGTTAGCTTAGCAACCTTAGCTTGGAAACATCTGTAGCATCTCAGTGACGCAGCCTTGTTTAATTTAAAGCCTAAATATTTACTCAAATATATACACAAATGTCGGGAGGGCTGTACATACACTGATGTACGTCTCGCGATACATTTCTATATATTTTGAAACACAAAGATTTTTATGGAACGCTGACGAGCTGAATGAGACGTCTTGTGATTGTTTTGGTTAAATCATTAAAACCGAAAGCAGACGTTTGTCCAAACATCGGCTTTCAAAAACTGCTGGACTCCACTGTATCCTCTCGTCCTCAGTCCTCGTCGTTCCTTTAGCAGCTAGAGGACGTAATGACTGCCGCCATCTGGATGGAGAGAAGTGTAATTGCAACACAAATATAAACAAACGCTGTGACTGTACTGTATGTATGTGGCCCTGATAAGTTGAATTATGTAATCATGTAGTATTAAGTATGAGTGTTTGGTTTTGTTTTAGTTTAGTTTTTTTCCTTCTCTCTTTCAGTATTAATTTGAAGTGAATTTGCGCAGTGAAGTGCTTTTCGCGCCTTTTATTTTTCCTCGATGGCCCCTCATTACAGCCAAAAAAATGTGGCCCCATATAAGATAAAAGATTTGCTTATTTTAATGCATAAGTAAAGTTTCTAACACGTTTAGCTTTTTTTTTCTCACGTGTTTCACATCATATTGAGGTCATTTTATTTCCTGGTGACGGTGGCCCACCGTGCAGGAGCTGTCAGGTGTCACCGGGGTCTTCCTGACGATGGGACCACCACGGTTAGATTCCCCGTCGACAGATCCTGATGTCAGCGCCGGGGGTCCGACGGCGGTGGGAACGGCTGTGAGCCGAACCAGACTGAATGGGGCTGGAAAAGAGGCATTAGCATGAGAAAAGCTTCGCCCTCGTCACTCCTTCCTTTTCAGGGCGTCTGCTTCGTGTCCGTGTGGAGTCTTGGCTCGTTTCTGTGACCCCCGTCTTGAACCGCCTCAGGTTCCCGTGTCCCCCGAACAAATCGTTACAACTTCCAGGGTGTTTTGTTAACGTGTGAAGCGGAGATGGTGTCGGAGAATCCTGCAGAGGGAGCCGTTGCAGCCGAGGCTTCGGTGTAGTTTGGCGAGTTGAAGAAGAGAAACCTGTTGGATGCTCTGAAGCTAGTTCTGATGAAAGAGTTGAAGAAGAGAAACCTGTTGGATGCTCTGAAGCTAGCTCTGATGAAAGAGTTGAAGAAGAAAAACCTGATGGATGCTCTGAAGCTATTTCTGATGAGAATTTAAGAAGAGAAACCTGTTGGATGCTTTGAATCTAGTTCTGATGAGAGTTGAAGAAGAGAAACCTGTTGGATGCTCTGAAGCTAGTTCTGATGAGAGTTGAAGAAGAGAAACCTGTTGGATGCTCTGAAGCTAGTTCTGATGAGAGTTGAAGAAGAGAAACCTGTTTGATGCTCCGAAGCTAGTTCTGATGAGAGTTGAAGAGAAACCTGTTTGATGCTCTGAAGCTAGTTCTGATGAAAGAGAGTTGAAGAAGAGAAACCTGTTGGATGCTCTGAAGCTAGTTCTGATGAAAGGGAGTTGAAGAAGAGAAACCTGTAGGATGCTGTGAAAATAGTTCTGATGAAAGAGTCGCTCAAGGCCGTAACATCTCTGAACAAAGGTTAAACAACAAAGTGCGAGTGTGAAAAATAGAACTCTTGAATTTTCTCTCAACGGTTCTAACAATCTCGTTGTACACATACGATACGTTGAACTCACGATACACTTGATTTTCTAAACCATTTTAGAAAACGCATTGAGCGACATATTGTGATTGTTCACTTTTGTTTGAATTATTAATAATGAAAGTTTAAATACGTCCAAAGATTTGCTGTAAATTCTACTGCAGTCGACTGTATCCTCTCGTCCTCAGTCATCGCCGGGATCTACCGATTTTATCACTGCTGCTTTTTTTATTTAATTCTAAATATAAAAAATGAACTCACACTTTATTCAAATATAAACTATTATAGAAATATGATAATAAAAAAAAAAATCCTGACTTTTTATTTTCAAAATAAAAGACCCATTAGACAGTAATAATCAATAGAGGAGAAATTACACTTATTAGTTCCTCTTCTATGTGACCCGGTACTGCTGTTGGATAAATATAGGTTTATCCTATTTTATATATTTCAAGTCATGACATCAATACTGTCTAAAAAAAACATATTGTTTATGAAAATATTTGTGTTTAGTATTTTAAGTATCAAACCTTGTATTGACACTATAATAAACTCTGTGAACATGTCAACCCTTCATTAATCAAATGTTATTTTTCAGCCAGACATGTCTCTCTAGCTGTAACTGCCCCTGATGTATCCTCTTGTCCTCAGTCATCGCCGGGATCTACCGGGATTTCATTCCAACTTAAGCTGCGGTCGACGTAATGACTGCTGCTTTTTTTAAATTTAATTCTAAATATAAAAAATGAACACACACTTTATTAAAATATAAACTATTATAGAGATATGATAAAAATAAATATGATTGGAAAGCACCGACAAAATCAATAAAATACCAGGAAAAATATAGATTATATCAGTGACTCTATTTTTTCTCATAATCTCTAATATATACTGAAATTATTTGAATAAAAACGGTGCAATTTTAATTGTTGACCACAATGAAAGCCAGTACAAAAATACAAATGAAGAAATACGACAACTAATTACAATATATTATGAGCATATATATATATACTCACACTCACACACACTTTTTGTGTTACATTTTTGTAGTAAACTTGACCGAAAAAGCATCTTGACATGTCAAGAGTCGCAAGCAAAATCCTTTTATTTTTTTTTTTCAAAATAAAAGACCCATTAGTAATAATGAATAGAGGAGAAATTATACTTTCTCTCTCTCTCTCTCTCTGGCTGCCACATGAAGTAGAGCGGATGTAACACTCGTTTATCTGTGAGAATTCTCTCGCTCTCTCCGTCCTCCTCCACCTCCTTCTCTTCCTCCCTCCGTGGGCGTCTGGTTCAAGTCCTCGACGACTGCCAGCGGAGCCACAGTTTGGCGGAGGCGTCGACAGCCAATGGCGTCCGTCGGTTAGAGAGCGACAGAAGGAATAGAAGCAGCTCCGCACGGCAACACAACGATGTTTCACAACGATGACAATCGTCTCTGATCGCTACACACGGAGATACATGTTATTTATGTTGAATAATACATGCTTTTCAAACATAATGTTTTCATTTAGCTTTTTTTTTATGGAAGTATATTAGCAGAGAAAGATTTCAACATTTTAAATATTGAAACTTTATTCATTTGTTTTAATAATGTGTTTGAATGATTTGTATATTAAAGGTTTAATTCGTTTTTTTAAATTATTCAAACCTAACGTGTTTTGTATGTAACATGTATAGAAGTATTTCAGTGCCGAACAATATTGAAATACTTAATAATAATAATAATATTTTTTCTGAATAATTTAATTCAATATTTTCTTTATAAAAACATTTATCTTGTTTTTGTTAAATAATTTAATATAATTTACGTATTGAAAAGTTTATTTTTTTATTGAAATAATTGAATTAATTTCAATGTTTTTTAGTTTTTTCAATGACAGTTTTTTATTCTTATTTCAATTATTCAAAAACAATTTTTTTCATTCAATAATTTCAAATTAATTGCACTTTAAATTCAATATAAAAATACAATAGTCTCAAAAAAGAACTGCTTCAGCCAATCACGTGTGAGCAGCAGCAGATAAAAATGATTGAACTTTATTTGTATTTGATTAATTGTAATTATATTATCAAACTCTATATTTAATTATTTTAATGACTTTGAAAATATTCAATTTTTCAGTAAAAAGAAAAAAAGGTCACCCTTGTGTTATCTTGAAGTAACATTTGTTTCATCACATGTTAAATTAGTTCAATATTCTGACGCTAAACTAGTTTATTTCCACTGACGGATCTAAAAAACCTTCTTCCCTCAGCGGTCAGTTCGCGGTGGTCAGGAGATGCCGGCACCGGAGCACCGGAGCGGAGTTCGCCGCCAAATTCATCAAGAAGCGCCGCAGCAAGTCCAGCCGGAGGGGAGTCACGCGGGAGGACATCGAGCGGGAGGTCAACATCCTGAAGGAGGTCACGCACCCCAACATCATCACGCTGCACGAGGTCTTCGAGAGCAAGGCCGAGGTCATCCTCATCCTGGAGCTGTGAGTGAAACCTGACCTGGGGTCACGTCTGTTCAAGTATAGGAGGGTTTTGTCTCAGGGTCAAGGTGACCCGGAGCCCTGAAAACAAATGTGTTTGTGGTATCCCTTGAGTTATCTCAGGGTCAAGGTGACCCAAAGCCCTGAAAACAAATGAGTTTGAGGTATCCCTTGTGTTATCTCATGGTCTAGGTGACCCGGAGCCCTGAAAACAAATGAGTTTGAGGTATCCCTTGTGTTATCTCATGGTCTAGGTGACCCGAAGCCCTGAAAACAAATGAGTTTGAGGTATCCCTTGTCTTATGTCACGGTCTAGGTGACCCGGAGCCCTGAAAACAAATGAGTTTGAGGTATCCCTTGTGTTATCTCATGGTCTAGGTGACCCGAAGCCCTGAAAACAAATGAGTTTGAGGTATCCCTTGTCTTATGTCACGGTCTAGGTGACCCGGAGCCCTGAAAACAAATGAGTTTGAGGTATCCCTTGTGTTATCTCATGGTCTAGGTGACCCGGAGCCCTGAAAACAAATGAGTTTGAGGTATCCCTTGTGCTATCTCATGGTCGAGGTGACCCGAAGCCCTTAAAAAAATGTGTTTGAGGTATCCCTTTTGTTGTCTCAGGGTCAAGGTCAACGTCCTCCCTGGCTTGGGATCATGAGAACACTTCCCCTTTAAATGTTCATCATGAGAACACTTCCCCTTTAAACGCTTGATGCCGTTTGTGTGTCACTGTGTGTGTCACTGTGTGTGCACGTGTGCGACAGGTGCGACTCATTTGTTTTGCCTCCAGTCGTGTTTGCTCTGCTGACCTCACGTAACCTTCTCTCTATGGGTCGCTTTAATTTAATTAAAATGTTTTGCAAATAAAAAAAAAATACTTTGATTCAACTTAACATGTAACTGTAGAAATTATAGGATTTAATTATTAAGAAAAAGTGTATTTTAATGCTTAAAAAAACAAAAACAATTCAATAAAAAACGATATAAAAAGTCTCTAATGTTCTGATGTCACCTTTGTGTGTGTGTGCATGTGCGTTTGCATGTGCGTGTGTGTGTGCGTGTGTGTGTGTGTGTGTGCGTGTGCGTGTGCGTGTGTGTGTGTGCGTGTGTGCGTGTGTGCGTGCGTGCGTGCGTGTGTGCGTGTGTGCGTGTGCGTGTGTGTGTGTGTGTGTCCAGGGTGGCGGGCGGCGAACTCTTTGACTTCCTGGCGGAGAAGGAGTCCCTGAGCGAGGAGGAGGCGACTCAGTTCCTGAAGCAGATCCTGGACGGCGTCTTCTACCTTCACTCCAAACACATCGCTCACTTCGATCTCAAGGTAACCATGGTCGCCATGGAAACAAACCCTGGCGCCACACGATGGGTTTAAATGCAAAAGTGCTTCATAATAGTTTTCCCTTCGTCATAATTGACATTTTTAACAGGATATATTGCATTTTACCACTTGTTTTTAATCATAGTTTTTATTTCTGTATCAACATTTTCATTGAATTGTGACGAATGGTTTAACTATCGACGAAATCCTTCTGATCTGATACTTTATCATGTATTTAAACACGTTTTATTTGTCAGTTTATTCACATGAACAAGTAACGAGTCATTAAAATGATGTGTTTCACTGTTAGGTGGAGGTAGAACTGAAGTCAAGCGCACAAATAAATAATAATACTCTGTAAATAACAATATTAAAAATGACAATAATAATATTATAAATACCATATTTTCTTCTTTTTACATTTGGACCAGTTTTCCATAATCGAGCCTCGACTACACATATAAGAGAAAAGAGAATAGTTTTTAATCTTAAATTCTGTTTACATGACAAACACTATTAAAGAAGATTTTAAGAAGAATTTAAAGCTACTTTGGTCGTTGATGACCTGAAAGCTGAAGCAGAAAAATTAAAAAGTCTTGTGTGTTTTCTGTCGACCATGATTTCGAGTTTCATTTTATTGACATCGTCTCTCAAGACAAACGTCGAAGTCGTAAAACAACAAATGTCCAAAGTTGTTGTTAAAAGCTTCGACGTCGATCCTGAACAAGTCTGTTCCATTTCCTGCGGTCGAAGAAACTCAAAGTTAAATTCTAACAGATGCATCCGATGAAGGCACGAGTCTAAGTGGACGACGGATCCATAACATTGATCACCTTCTTCAAACTGAGTCCAAAGTTTTCAGTCTTCGGCTGCGAGACTCCAGTCCGTCCAAAAACAAACAACAGAAAATGGCTTTAAAAAAAGAAAATATACATGTTTCGATTTGAGTTCTACGGAAGAATCTTAACTAGTTCTTCTTTTAACAAGTTAAGGCGCGTCTTGAATTTAAGAAGTCACTTTACTACCTTGTTTATTATTAGTGCTGCACGATAGTGGAAAGATGTGCGATTTCGATATTAATGCGATATATTTTTCTTTCACCTAAAAATGTAGTGAAGGTCCGGGGGTTTAAAGAAGGAAAACGATGGTATTTCTCTTTCGTTTATTTCCGCGCTTCGGTGTCGACATGATGGTAGAAAAATATCTCTTATAACGCTCAGTCTCGCGGGACTTGAATGTGTTTCCAGCGAAACTGAGCGACATCAGAGAGGAGCCGCCGGCGCGTCGTGATATCACCAAATCAATAATAAATCCTTGTACACGCACACATAACACTTTATAAATGACGCTAACAACTTAGCTCGTTAGCATACGGTGAAGACGCACACATAACACTTTATAAATGACGCTAACAACTTAGCTCGTTAGCATACGGTGAAGACGCACACATAACACTTTATAAATGACGCTAACAACTTAGCTCGTTAGCATACGGTGAAGACGCACACATAACACTTTATAAATGACGCTAACAACTTAGCTCGTTAGCATACGGTGAAGACGCACACATAACACTTTATAAATGACGCTAACAACTTAGCTCGTTAGCATACGGTGAAGACGCACACATAACACTTTATAAATGACGCTAACAACTTAGCTCGTTAGCATACGGTGAAGACACACACATAACACTTTATAAATGATGCTAACAACTTAGCTCGTTAGCATACGGTGAAGACGGACAGGTTTGTTTGGAAGTTCATGATCTTATAAGAAAACAACTGAGACGAGATGAAAAGTTCTTACAATATGTTGCTTTAACAAAGGAGGTTGAAAGAGACGAGTGACTGGATCACTAGTGTTTGACTAGATCATAAGTTAGTATTACTTCACTGGATCACTAGTGTTTGACTAGATCACAAGTTAGTATTACTTCACTGGATCACTAGTGTTTGACTAGATCATAAGTTAGTATTACTTCACTGGATCACTAGTGTTTGACTAGATCATAAGTTAGTATTACTTCACTGGATCGCTAGTGTTTGACTAGATCAGAAGTTAGTATTACTTCACTGGATCACTAGTGTTTGACTAGATCATAAGTTAGTATTACTTCACTGGATCACTAGTGTTTGACTAGATCATAAGTTAGTATTACTTCACTGGATCACTAGTGTTTGACTAGATCAGAAGTTAGTATTACTTCACTGGATCACTAGTGTTTGACTAGATCAGAAGTTAGTATTACTTCACTGGATCAATAGTGTTTGACTAGATCATAAGTTAGTATTACTTCACTGGATCACTAGTGTTTGACTAGATCATAAGTTAGTATTACTTCACTGGATCACTAGTGTTTGACTAGATCATAAGTTAGTATTACTTCACTGGATCACTAGTGTTTGACTAGATCATAAGTTAGTATTACTTCACTGGATCACTAGTGTTTGACTAGATCATAAGTTAGTATTACTTCACTGGATCACTAGTGTTTGACTAGATCATAAGTTAGTATTACTTCACTGGATCACTAGTGTTTGACTAGATCATAAGTTAGTATTACTTCACTGGATATATTGAGTCAAGATGCGTCGTCATAGCAACCGAGTCTATCAAGCTGCACAGTTCACAGACAGACAGAGACGTAAACAACAACAAGACATAGAAGTACAAATTGACAACTTTACAGAACGTGACACTGATTGGTCGAAGTGCTTATTTAAGAAATGCTTCATTTATACAATAAAAAATTATAAATTATCACGTGTTTTATATGCATGTCGCACGTGCGAATATCACGATATCAATATTTATTCCATATATCGTGCAGTCGTACGTTATCACCTCGATTATAACCATTATTATATATATATTCATTTTGGAGCTGCTGTAGAAGTCTTTTGCTCACATCCCTGTCATTGATACTAATTACTGTCTCAGGACACACAAAGACACACAACCGTTCACACACACACTCATAGCTACAGACAAATTTCCCCAAAGTTCCAAATCAAACTGTATGTTTTTGGACTGTGGGAGGAAACCGGAGTGTCCGGAGTAAACCCACTAACACGGGGAGAACACACTAACTACACACTCTGACCTGGATGTGAACCTGCACAGTAACGATGGAACACAAATCATATTTAAAAACACCTTTTTTCTTCAAGAAACTGTAACAAACTGGTTGAATCATTAATGGTAGTAAATGCTTCAGGGGATCCATTATGACCTCAGCAGTGTGAGGTCACTTGACCTTTGGTCCAGTGGGAAGGTCGTGATTTAGGGCAGCAGACGATGAAGTTTTGTTGTCCTCGTTTCCTTCCTTTGGCTTCTGTGACACCAGAGTGTTTATAGAGCACAGAACCAACAAGCTGGAGCCACAGTCGCTCTTGTCTCACGAGCTCCCGGCCAATGGGCTCCCCCGTGTTTGTTGGGGCGTCATCGTGTCGTCTGGAATGTCGTAATAATGGTTGTCATGTGGACACGAGCACAACAAGAAGAGGTGGAATCCAGATGCATTCTGGGTCGTTTTTAACCTGGAAACACCTGACAACACAAACATGAGCACGAGTTAAACATGTGTTTGTTCAGTGAGAGCAGCAGGTCCAGATGTCGTCAGTCTTCATGGACTCTTGAAACTTTAAAGATATTTTAAAGATCTCGTCGAACTCAAGGTCCAGAGAAGTCGTTTTATTAGTTTGTCAGATGTTTCCTCAAAAGTTAGATTCAAGTCTAGATATATTGACCTGTACATGTGATACGTATCATGATACTGTGTCAACAATACGATGTATTTTAATACTGTAGTAACAATATATATGTGTAGTATTGTCGAGTACTTGACTCTGGTGTTGTGATAGTGTAGTAACAAGGATATATGTGTAGTATTGTCCAGTACTTGACTCTGATGTTTTGATAGTGTAGTAACAAGTATATATGTGTAGTATTGTCCAGTACTTGACTCTGGTGTTGTGATAGTGTAGTAACAAGTATATATGTGTAGTATTGTCGAGTACTTGACTCTGGTGTTGTGATAGTGTAGTAACAAGTATATATGTGTAGTATTGTTGAGTACTTGACTCTGGTGTTGTGATAGTGTAGTAACAAGTATATATGTGTAGTATTGTCGAGTACTTGACTCTGGTGTTGTGATAGTGTAGTAACAAGTATATATGTGTAGTATTGTCCAGTACTTGACTCTGGTGTTGTGATAGTGTAGTAACAAGTATATATGTGTAGTATTGTCCAGTACTTGACTCTGATGTTGTGATAGTGTAGTAACAAGTATATATGTGTAGTATTGTCCAGTACTTGACTCTGGTGTTGTGATAGTGTAGTAACAAGTATATATGTGTAGTATTGTCCAGTACTTGACTCTGGTGTTGTGATAGTGTAGTAACAAGTATATATGTGTAGTATTGTCCAGTACTTGACTCTGGTGTTGTAGTATTTACAGACCACATGACTCTTGACGAAGTCGTAACTACTTTCATTTGTTTTCAAACCAAAATATGTCCAAACATCGGCTTTAAAAGATTCTGGAGTCACTGTATCCTCTTGTCCTCAGTCATAACGGTATCCTCTTGTTCTCAGTCATCATTCTTACTTTAGCTGTGGAGGACTTAACGACTGCTGCCATCTAGAGGCCACAAGTTTAATTGCAACACAAAGTTGGACAAACAGTTGAAGTTTGAAATTCTATTTCCGAGAACATTTTCTTAAAAATCACTTTTGTTTTATTTGTAGTATGTCGGTACTTTTAAGATATTGTCTGGTTGCAATTACTTCAACTTTTTTTTATATTGAATTATAATATATATATATATATATATATATATATATATATTGAAATACTACAAATAAAATGTGTTTAGTATAATAAATGTTAGCTTTTCAACATTCTGATGGTATTAATATACTTCTATACACACATAATAAACAAGATAATACATAGTTTAATGTATTACAAGTTAACAGAAGTTAACTGTCGTCGATCCAAACTAGTTCCTGGTCAATAGAAGTCATTGTGCGACGACACGATCACGTCCATCATGTCTTGCAGCCCGAGAACATCATGCTGCTGAGCCGCTCCATGCCTCACCCGCGCATCAAGATCATCGACTTCGGTCTCGCTCACAAGATCGACTTCGGCAACGACTTCAAGAACATCTTTGGGACGCCTGAGTTCGTGGGTCAGTTTCTCACTCGTCCTTCCGGGTCTGATGCGGATCCAGAGTTTACTCGGCTTTTATCTGCCTCTTTGTCTTCAGTGTGCACACACACACACACACACACACACACACACACACACACACACACACACACACACACACACACACCTTGGCGCGGCTCCAAAGGTTACATATTGTCGGAGCCGAACGTGTCGCTGGACGACAAGGATCCGATAATGGAGCCGAGATCGTCAAACTCGCTCCTTCTCTGCCAACAATGGCTCCGTCACACTCACTGACGCACAACTACTACACACTCACTGACGCACAACTACTACACAAACACATTTTCTCTGTGGTGACACCAGACACTCTCACACCCCCCCCCCTCTTTTCCCTCTTGTCACTCAAACCCGGAGCCTTTTCCTGCTTCAGCAGTGAAATGATCCGAGAAGTTTTTGTTGAAGATATTCAAGTATTTGACTTTGATTAAACCTCCAGTTCTAGTATTATAGAATATATATAGTACTATATTATATTTATTATTGATTTATGTACTCTTATTATAGTATATATAGTATTATATTATATTTATTATTGATTTATGTACTATTATTATAGTATATATAGTATTATGTTATATTTATTATTGATTTATGTACTATTATTGTAGTATATATAGTATTATATTATATTTATTATTGATTTATGTACTATTATTATAGTATATATAGTATTATATTATATTTATTATTGATTTATGTACTATTATTGTAGTATATATAGTATTATATTATATTTATTATTGATTTATGTACTATTATTGTAGTATATATAGTATTATATTATATTTATTATTGATTTATGTACTATTATTGTAGTACATATAGTATTATATTATATTTATTATTGATTTATGTACTATTATTGTAGTACATATAGTATTATATTATATTTATTATTGATTTATGTACTATTATTGTAGTATATATAGTATTATATTATATTTATTATTGATTTATGTACTATTATTGTAGTATTAGTATTATTTGGAATCAGAGTCAAAATGTTTATTTCCGGATTAGGGAAAAAAAACATTTTTGTGCTGTTGTTAAAAAATACAATTTATAAATTAAATACTGTAACATAAAATGTAAAATGAGTCTGTAAAATAAAATGAGATAAATCAAGTAAAAAAAGAGAAAAATAAAATATAATAAAAAATTGAGATAAATATGAAAAAAAAAATGATATGTAAACTATAATTAAATAAGATAAATAAAATACTATAAAATGAGACTGTAAAATAAATGAGATAATTAAAATAAAATGAGATAAATCAAATAAAAAATAGATATTTAAATTGAAAAATAAAATGAGATCAATCAAATACAATAGAATGGGATGAATAAAATGTAATAAAATAAAATACAATTAAAATGTGATGAATAAAATACAATTAAAATGTGATGAATAAAATACAATTAAAATGTGATGAATAAAATACAATAAAATGAGATGAATAAAATACAATTAAATAAAATGAGATAAATAAAATACAATTAAATAAAATGAGATAAATAAAATACAATTAAATAAAATGTGATAAATAAAATACAATAAAATGAGATAAATAAAATACAATTAAATAAAATGAGATAAATAAAATGCAATAAAACAAGTTACTCGTAAATTAAAAGTAAAAATGAAAGGGGGCAGTTGATTATATTTCAAATTACACGTAAATTAAATGAAATACACAGAAATTAGATAAATAAAATAAAATAAATGTCTCGTTAACTGAAGTGACCCGTTATGTGGCTCATTTACAATGTTTGCGTTAAACACCAATTAAATAAACAAATTAACATAAATTCAACTGAAATACTGTCTGCAAAAAGTATTTGAAAAAAACGGTTGGATTTAAAATCAGACGACAGTGAGATGTTTGAAGGACAGAAGTGACGAGTGAAGGTACTTCTGCTGCTTCTCTGACTGTGTATTCATAGATAAATAGACATGAAGTATTCATGACTGACTTCCCTGCAGCACCTGAGGTCGTCAACTATGAACCTCTGGGCCTGGAGGCCGACATGTGGTGAGAACCTCCTCCTGAACATCTGCTGTGTTTCTCACTTACTGACGCTTTGTCTCCGTGTGCAGGAGCGTCGGCGTCATCACCTACATCCTGTGAGTACCTCGCCATGATGTCACCGTTAATGAACCGACCGCCGCTCCGGCGCCGCTCGGCTGCTTCTGTCTTCGCCTTGTTTGTGAAGACGTGCGGCACGAGGTCAACGCCGTCTCTTCGACCCGCGGTCGTTATGAGTCGTGGTTGTCTGAGCCGATCACAATCTTTTTTAATATCATTTTAATCTTTTTTTAATAGGAATTAATAGACAGTCTGAGCAGTTCTGATAGTTGACCTTCTGACCTCCGAGCACTTGTACACATGTGTGACCATACGATATACGATACTGGAGGAAAGAGGATATTTAAAGCCAGAACGAGTCCAAACATCTGCTTTTAAAACCTGTGCTGTGTCTCAAATCGCATACTAATCTTAGTATGCTAGAAGTTAGTATGCATCAGTTTAGTATGCATACTAACTAGTACGCAAATTCTCCACAGATAGTATGTCTCAAATCAAACCCTGAAGCTACACACTAACCGGAAATCACATGACAGCTTCTTCTTCTACTTCTATTTAACGATGTTTCAAGCAGCTGTTTGAACGCTATCGCCACCTGCTGGCAGCACGTATTGCAACTTTGGAAAAAGAAATAAAGAAAAAATATGAGAATCTAAATAATCGCGAGATATTTAAGCCGGTATCAGCACCGAAGACGTGTTTATCCTCCTACTGCTGCTGAAAATACACATTTAAGTATATGCATATATATGCATTTATATATGACGTAACTTCCGTTTAAAACGTCACTAAAATGGCGGCTGTTTAGTGTGGTTAGTGTCCATCGAACCATGCTAGTGTTGTGGGCGTGTTAGTGACAATTTAGTGTGTATGGCGCACTAAATTGGCATACTAAGAATTGAGACACACTAACGTACTAAAAATACTAACTTTTAGTACGTTAGTGTGCGATTTGAGACACAGCACTGGACTCAACGCAGAGGAAACGACAAATGTCGCCAACTAGTGGCCGGAGGTTCAATTGCATCACACAAATTAATAAACGCAGTTGACCTTAAAATGATTGTCTTTTATACAAATGTTAAACCATAAAATAACTTTTAAATGAAATAAAAGAAGGTTCGCTTCCAGACCTCTCTGTGTGTAGTTAGTATGTTCTCCCCGTGTTGTGTAGGTTTACTCCGGACACTCCGGTTTCCTCCCACAGTCCAGAAACATACAGAGGTTGATTGAGAACTTGATTGTAAATTGTCCGTAGGTATGAGTGTGTGTGTGAATGGTTGTCTATCTTTGTGTGTCCTGAGACAGACTGGCGTCCTGTCCAGGGTGTCCCCTGCCTCTCGCCCTATGATACTGGGATAGACTCCCCGCGACCCCCACAAGGGATAAATCGATAGAAAATGAATGAATGAAGGAATGAATGTTATTTCAAAACGTTAAATAAGATATATATATATATCGTGTCGTGAATAAAATATATATATATATTTTATGGATGCAGTGCTACAAATATCGATACAGTATATAGAAGTACATCCATATTCTCTCCCAGTCCTCGTTCATACCTTCATTGTTTCCTGTCGTCTCTCAGCCTGAGCGGCGCGTCTCCCTTCCTGGGCGACAACAAGCAGGAGACGCTGGCGAACGTGTCGGCCGTGGACTACACCTTCGACGAGGAGTTCTTCAGCAGCACCAGCGTCCTGGCCAAAGACTTCATCGCGAGGCTCCTCGTCAAAGATCCAAAGTGAGTATCGGGGGGGGTTCAGGGGTTTTCACCCGAGGGGTCAGGGGTCAGTGACTCACGTCGACGTCTCTGCAGGAAGAGGATGACGATACAAGACAGTCTGCAGCATCCCTGGATCAAGGTACTTCCTCGTCAGGTCCTCTGTCGTGCTGATGCTGACGAGTGTGTGTGTGTGTGTCTGTGTGTGTGTGTGTTCGCAGCCAAAAGACACACAACAAGCGCTCAGCAGGAAAGAATCTGCCGTCAACATGGAGAAGTTCAAGAAGTTTGCTGCGAGACGGAAGTGGAAAGTAAGTTGTTGAGATTCATGAGGGTTTGTGTTGATCATGATACAACGATGAGGTATATATTGAGATGTATTGTATTATTATTTTTTAACGGTACAGTACTGTTGAATTTCGATAACTAGTGTCAAGAAAAACATGTTTTAATTTTCAAGTGAATCATTATTTTCTTCCTCCGTTAATGATTCTCACTCTTAACTCACCGACACTAACATAAGTAAACCGTCACGTCTGGTTCGTTGCTTCAGCGTCTCACGCCGAGAAGAGTCTGTTCCACTCGTTCTTCACTCGAACCTCAGTTCGTTTCGGACAATCACGTCGACCCACATCCGAGTCTTCAGTCTGGACCTCGACTCACGACCTCAACACACGACTCTTGTTTTTATTATTATTGTGATAATTATAACTTTAACTTCTTTATCGAATATTTAATGAATATTGTTTACATTGGAAGAACTTTTATATCATAGTCGCACACAAACTCATTGCACACACAATCACGCACAAAAGTATACAAATGTACACGCATGCAAACTCACACACAAGTACACATGCATGCACACACAAACTCATTACACACCCAACCACATACAAATGCACACAAGTACACATGCATGCACACACAAACTCATTACGCACACAACCACATACAAATGCACACAAGTACACATGCATGTACACACAAACTCATTACGCACCCAACCACATACAAATGCACACAAGTACACATGCATGCACACACAAACTCATTACACACACAACCACATACAAATGCACACAAGTACACATGCATGTACACACAAACTCATTACGCACACAACCACATACAAATGCACACAAGTACACATGCATGTACACACAAACTCATTACGCACCCAACCACATACAAATACACACAAGTACACATGCATGTACACACAAACTCATTACGCACCCAACCACATACAAATACACACAAGTACACATGCATGTACACACAAACTCATTACGCACCCAACCACATACAAATGCACACAAGTACACATGCATGTACACACAAACTCATTACGCACCCAACCACATACAAATACACACAAGTACACATGCATGTACACACAAACTCATTACGCACCCAACCACGTACAAATGCACACAAGTACACATGCATGCACACACAAACTCATTACGCACAGAGACCCCACACAAATGTATACAAAGGCTAACAAGTACACACTCATGCACACAGAATCACACACGCACACACTTAAACGTATGCAAAGACACACTCGCACAAACACCCTCATACACGTGCACACATGTATATTCACTTACACACTTACATCAACACACATAAACATTATTCACTTTGATGTGTTTCTTAAAGTAAATGTAAAATGAAACAACATTAAATACAAAATTCAAATAAATATATTTAAAATATATTGTGGTGTAATTACACTCTTTAACATAAGTCTGTCCTCGCTGCTGAGAGTCTTACTCTGTTACATTAATCTCAATAATAAACAATATTCTTTCACAATATTCACATGAATTTGATTTGAATCTCAAGTTTGATGATGTCATGACGCCCATGTTTGGGCGTGAGCGGCAGCAGCAGTGAGAAGCCATACGAATAAATTAGAACCAGATCCAGGTTTCATTTCACCAAAGATGATTCAACCAACAGTGAAGTATTTTTACAAAACTGTCTTTAACGGGAAGAATTAAGTTCACATCAAATGATGACATCTTCAAATGTTACCATGGCAACATCAACGTTTATGTGCATCGATTGACGACCCTCCGGCGAGCCACACAAAATGTCTCGGCGTCCATGAGTCTGACGTGTCTTCTATGTACCGACGTATTAAAGTGTGTTTCTGTCTTCCAGCAATCTGTCCGACTCATCTCTCTGTGCAACCGCCTGTCTCGCTCCTTCCTGTCCAGGAGCAACATGAGTGTGGCGCGCAGTGATGACACGCTGGTACGTTCCTGCGTCCACACACTCATCATCTACACACTCATCATCTACACACTCATCATCTACACACTCATCATCTACACACTCATCATCTACACACACTCATCATCTACACACTCATCATCTACACACTCATCATCTACACACTCATCATCTACACACTCATCATCTACACACTCATCATCTACACACTCATCATCTACACACACTCATCATCTACACACTCATCATCTACACACTCATCATCTACACACTCATCATCTACACACTCATCATCTACACACTCATCATCTACACACTCATCATCTACACACTCATCATCTACACACTCAACATCTACACACTCATCATCTACACACTCATCATCTACACACTCATCATCTACACACACTCATCATCTACACACACTCATCATCTACACACACTCAACATCTACACACTCTCAACATCTACACACTCTCAACATCTACACACTCTCAACATCTACACACACTCTCTCATCGTCTACATACTCTCAACATCTACACACACTCTCATCATCTACACACTCTCAACATCTACACACACACTCATCATCTACACACTCTCAACATCTACACACACTCTCATTATCTACACACACTCTCATTATCTACACACACTCCTCATCTACACACACTCAACATCTACACACTCTCAACATCTACACACACTCTCATCATCTACACACTCTCAACATCTACACACACTCTCATCATCTACACACACTCTCATCATCTACACACTCTCAACATGTACACACACTCTCATCATCTACACACTCTCAACATCTACACACACTCTCATCATCTACACACTCTCAACATCTACACACACTCTCATCATCTACACACTCTCAACATCTACACACACACTCATCATCTACACACTCTCAACATCTACACACACTCTCATCATCTACACACTCTCAACATCTACACACACTCTCATCATCTACACACTCTCTCAACATCTACAACATTATTATTAAAAAAAAACAAATAAACGTAAAAAAGTAAATGTATAATATATACACATTTGTTTTCGGCCTTTGTGTCTCCTTGACCCAGGGACAACACAAGGGATACCACAAACACATTTGTTCAAGGGGCCTTCGCGTCAACCTAGACTCTGGCCTGAGTCTCATGTGTAATAATTACCTGTTCACCACAATAACATGGAGCCTGTGGCGTAAACATGTGGTTCAGAGAGAGACCAGCGAGCTGCTCACGCTCCAGACTTTTTCAGTTTTGTTTAATCAAAGAGTCCGTCTGAGTCGAAGTAAAGGTTGTGTTCTGAATGATTCATGAGATACATTATATGATGTATTATTCAAAACCTCTGAAAGGTCTATAGATCGTATGGATCTGACCTTCCTTCAAAACAATTACCTTTCCTCTTGTTCCTGGCGTTATAAAACATTTACGAGTTTGTTTTTTTGCATTTCTCCACATTTGTTTAAGGGCCTTCGGGTCACCTTGACCCAGAGACAACAGGGGATGCCACAAACACATTTGTTTCCCCACAAGCTACTTATAATTTCACGAATGTCTCATATTAACTCAGGACATTTCTTAGTGTTTCCTAGTCAGTTTTTAGTGATGAGTCGATGAGGCTTCATGAAACAGCTGACGGTGTATCACGATACAGTTTGAAGCACTGAGAAGCAGCTTCATATGATGTAATAGTTACTGCAGTATATTTGCATTTTTAATGTTTTTTTTACACTTAATACAATAATGTCTGATGTTGATTAAGGTTAACGATTATTGTTGAATTTGGGTCAAACTAGGCCTGCACGATACATCGGAAAAATATCGATATCGCGTTATTTGCATATGGAAAACATGTGATAATTTATCTTTTTTTTTGTATAAATCAAGCATTTCTTAAATCCCCAACTCGACCAATCAGTGTCACGTTCTGTAAAGTTGTCAATTTGTACTTCTATGTCTCGTTGTTGTTTACGTCTCCGTCCGTCTGTGAACTGTGCGGCGCAGCTTGTTAGCTCAGTATATCCACAGAAGTAATACTAACTTGTGATCTAGTCAAACACTAGTGATCCAGTGAAGTAATACTAACTTATGATCTAGTCAAACACTAGTGATCCAGTGAAGTAATACTAACTTATGATCTAGTCAAACACTAGTGATCCAGTGAAGTAATACTAACTTATGATCTAGTCAAACACTAGTGATCCAGTGAAGTAATACTAACTTATGATCTAGTCAAACACTAGTGATCCAGTGAAGTAATACTAACTTCTGATCTAGTCAAACACTAGTGATCCAGTGAAGTAATACTAACTTATGATCTAGTCAAACACTAGTGATCCAGTCACTCGTCTCTTTCAACCTCCTTTGTTAAAGCAACATATTGTAAGAACTTTTCATCTCGTCTCAGTTGTTTTCTTAAAAGATCATGAACTTCCAAACAAACCTGTCCGTCTTCACCGTATGCTAACGAGCTAAGTTGTTAGCGTCATTTATAAAGTGTTATGTGTGCGTCTTCACCGTATGCTAACGCGCTAAGTTGTTAGCGTCATTTATAAAGTGTTATGTGTGCGTCTTCACCGTATGCTAACGAGCTAAGTTGTTAGCGTCATTTATAAAGTGTTATGTGTGCGTCTTCACCGTATGCTAACGAGCTAAGTTGTTAGCGTCATTTATAAAGTGTTATGTGTGCGTCTTCACCGTATGCTAACGAGCTAAGTTGTTAGCGTCATTTATAAAGTGTTATGTGTGCGTGTACAAGGAGGTGGATTTATTATTGATTTGGTGATATCACGACGCGCCGGCAGCTCCTCTCTGATGTCGCTCAGTTTGGTGGGAAACCGATGCAAGTCCCGCGAGACTGAGCGTTAGAAGAGATATTTTTCTACCATCATGTCGACACCGAGAAGCGGAAATAAACGAAATGGAAATATCTCATCGTTTTCTTTCTCTAAACCCCGGACCTTCACTACAGTACTCACTCCTGCGCTCGACTACATTTTTAGGTGAAAGAGAAAAATATCTCAATAATATCGATATCACACTTCAAGACACCACTATTGAATATCGCACATATTTCCAGTATCGTGCAGCACTAAAGGTCAAACCTTGTTCAAGGACTTGCTGTATTTTTTTAATTTATTTTCTCTAGTTGTTCCAAAATGTTTATTCAATCATCTTCATCATCATCTTCAAAAGACTCCAGTGAGTTTTTCCTTCGGATCCGAACTCACGAGCCACGACTCACTCTTTGAGTCGCCAGTGAAAGGCTCTGGTTTTTCATACATGTTGCACTCGTGTGTCGAGTTGAAGTCCAGGAATGTGGAGTTACACGCTCTGTCGAACACATGGACCTCGCCTCCCTTCACCTCCTCACTGTCCTCCCCCTCACTGTCCTCCCCTCACTGTCCTCCCCTCACTGTCCTCCCCCTCACTGTCCTCCCCTCACTGTCCTCCCCTCACTGTCCTCCCCTCACTGTCCTCCCCCTCACTGTCCTCCCCTCACTGTCCTCCCCTCACTGTCCTCCCCCTCACTGTCCTCCCCTCACTGTCCTCCCCTCACTGTCCTCCCCTCACTGTCCTCCCCTCACTGTCCTCCCCCTCACTGTCCTCCCCTCACTGTCCTCCCCTCACTGTCCTCCCCTCACTGTCCTCCCCTCACTGTCCTCCCCTCACTGTCCTCCCCCTCACTGTCCTCCCCCTCACTGTCCTCCCCTCACTGTCCTCCCCTCACTGTCCTCCCCTCACTGTCCTCCCCTCACTGTCCTCCCCCTCACTGTCCTCCCCCTCACTGTCCTCCCCTCACTGTCCTCCCCCTCACTGTCCTCCCTTCACTGTCCTCCCCTCACTGTCCTCCCCCTCACTGTCCTCCCCTCACTGTCCTCCCCCCACTGTCCTCCCCTCACTGTCCTCCCCCTCACTGTCCTCCCCTCACTGTCCTCCCCTCACTGTCCTCCCCCTCACTGTCCTCCCCTCACTGTCCTCCCCCTCACTGTCCTCCCCCTCACTGTCCTCCCCCTCACTGTCCTCCCCTCACTGTCCTCCCCTCACTGTCCTCCCCCTCACTGTCCTCCCCTCACTGTCCTCCCCTCACTGTCCTCCCCCTCACTGTCCTCCCCTCACTGTCCTCCCCCTCACTGTCCTCCCCCTCTCTGTCCTCCCCCTCACTGTCCTCCCCCTCACTGTCCTCCCCTCACTGTCCTCCCCTCACTGTCCTCCCCTCACTGTCCTCCCCTCACTGTCCTCCCCTCACTGTCCTCCCCCTCACTGTCCTCCCCTCACTGTCCTCCCCCTCACTGTCCTCCCCTCACTGTCCTCCCCTCACTGTCCTCCCCTCACTGTCCTCCCCTCACTGTCCTCCCCCTCACTGTCCTCCCCTCACTGTCCTCCCCCTCACTGTCCTCCCCTCACTGTCCTCCCCTCACTGTCCTCCCCCTCACTGTCCTCCCCCTCACTGTCCTCCCCTCACTGTCCTCCCCCTCACTGTCCTCCCCTCACTGTCCTCCCCTCACTGTCCTCCCCTCACTGTCCTCCCCTCACTGTCCTCCCCCTCACTGTCCTCCCCTCACTGTCCTCCCCTCACTGTCCTCCCCTCACTGTCCTCCCCTCACTGTCCTCCCCCTCACTGTCCTCCCCTCACTGTCCTCCCCTCACTGTCCTCCCCTCACTGTCCTCCCCTCACTGTCCTCCCCTCACTGTCCTCCCCCTCACTGTCCTCCCCTCACTGTCCTCCCCTCACTGTCCTCCCCTCACTGTCCTCCCCCTCACTGTCCTCCCCTCACTGTCCTCCCCCTCACTGTCCTCCCCTCACTGTCCTCCCCTCACTGTCCTCCCCTCACTGTCCTCCCCTCACTGTCCTCCCCTCACTGTCCTCCCCTCACTGTCCTCCCCTCACTGTCCTCCCCCTCACTGTCCTCCCCTCACTGTCCTCCCCTCACTGTCCTCCCCTCACTGTCCTCCCCCTCACTGTCCTCCCCTCACTGTCCTCCCCTCACTGTCCTCCCCCTCACTGTCCTCCCCTCACTGTCCTCCCCTCACTGTCCTCCCCTCACTGTCCTCCCCCTCTCTGTCCTCCCCTCACTGTCCTCCCCTCACTGTCCTCCCCTCACTGTCCTCCCCTCACTGTCCTCCCCCTCACTGTCCTCCCCTCACTGTCCTCCCCCTCACTGTCCTCCCCCTCACTGTCCTCCCCTCACTGTCCTCCCCTCACTGTCCTCCCCTCACTGTCCTCCCCTCACTGTCCTCCCCTCTCTGTCCTCCCCTCACTGTCCTCCCCTCACTGTCCTCCCCTCACTGTCCTCCCCCTCACTGTCCTCCCCCTCACTGTCCTCCCCTCACTGTCCTCCCCCTCACTGTCCTCCCCCTCACTGTCCTCCCCCTCACTGTCCTCCCCTCACTGTCCTCCCCTCACTGTCCTCCCCCTCACTGTCCTCCCCTCACTGTCCTCCCCCTCACTGTCCTCCCCTCACTGTCCTCCCCTCACTGTCCTCCCCTCACTGTCCTCCCCCTCACTGTCCTCCCCTCACTGTCCTCCCCTCACTGTCCTCCCCTCACTGTCCTCCCCTCACTGTCCTCCCCTCACTGTCCTCCCCTCACTGTCCTCCCCTCACTGTCCTCCCCTCACTGTCCTCCCCCTCACTGTCCTCCCCTCACTGTCCTCCCCCTCACTGTCCTCCCCTCACTGTCCTCCCCTCACTGTCCTCCCCCTCACTGTCCTCCCCCTCACTGTCCTCCCCTCACTGTCCTCCCCCTCACTGTCCTCCCCCTCACTGTCCTCCCCTCACTGTCCTCCCCTCACTGTCCTCCCCCTCACTGTCCTCCCCCTCACTGTCCTCCCCTCACTGTCCTCCCCTCACTGTCCTCCCCTCACTGTCCTCCCCTCACTGTCCTCCCCTCACTGTCCTCCCCCTCACTGTCCTCCCCTCACTGTCCTCCCCTCACTGTCCTCCCCTCACTGTCCTCCCCTCACTGTCCTCCCCTCACTGTCCTCCCCCTCACTGTCCTCCCCCTCACTGTCCTCCCCCTCACTGTCCTCCCCTCACTGTCCTCCCCTCACTGTCCTCCCCCTCACTGTCCTCCCCTCACTGTCCTCCCCTCACTGTCCTCCCTTCACTGTCCTCCCCTCACTGTCCTCCCCTCACTGTCCTCCCCTCACTGTCCTCCCCTCACTGTCCTCCCCTCACTGTCCTCCCCCTCACTGTCCTCCCCTCACTGTCCTCCCCTCACTGTCCTCCCCCTCACTGTCCTCCCCCTCACTGTCCTCCCCTCACTGTCCTCCCCTCACTGTCCTCCCCTCACTGTCCTCCCCTCACTGTCCTCCCCTCACTGTCCTCCCCCTCACTGTCCTCCCCCTCACTGTCCTCCCCCTCACTGTCCTCCCCCTCACTGTCCTCCCCTCACTGTCCTCCCCCTCACTGTCCTCCCCTCACTGTCCTCCCCTCACTGTCCTCCCCTCACTGTCCTCCCCCTCACTGTCCTCCCCCTCACTGTCCTCCCCCTCACTGTCCTCCCCCTCACTGTCCTCCCCTCACTGTCCTCCCCTCACTGTCCTCCCCTCACTGTCCTCCCCTCACTGTCCTCCCCTCACTGTCCTCCCCTCACTGTCCTCCCCTCACTGTCCTCCCCTCACTGTCCTCCCCTCACTGTCCTCCCCTCACTGTCCTCCCCTCACTGTCCTCCCCCTCACTGTCCTCCCCTCACTGTCCTCCCCTCACTGTCCTCCCCTCACTGTCCTCCCCCTCACTGTCCTCCCCTCACTGTCCTCCCCTCACTGTCCTCCCCTCACTGTCCTCCCCTCACTGTCCTCCCCCTCACTGTCCTCCCCTCACTGTCCTCCCCTCACTGTCCTCCCCTCACTGTCCTCCCCTCACTGTCCTCCCCCTCACTGTCCTCCCCTCACTGTCCTCCCCTCACTGTCCTCCCCCTCACTGTCCTCCCCTCACTGTCCTCCCCCTCACTGTCCTCCCCTCACTGTCCTCCCCCTCACTGTCCTCCCCCTCCTCGTCTCTCTGTGCACTCGAGCGTCTCAGCGAAGGCTCGCACGCCACAGATGGACGTGGAACTCTAAACAGTTTTTCAAGATGACTCCGAGTGTGTGTGTGTGCGCGTGTCTGTGTGTGTGTGCGCGTGTGTGTGTGTGTGTGTGTGTGCGTGTGCGTGTGCAGATGAAAGGGTCCGAGCATGTGACCTCGAGGATTACCGCTCACGAGATTAGATGATCTTTGAAGGGTCGGGGGAGTAACTGTCTCTCCCACTGGTCCAGGACGAGGAAGACTCCTTCGTGATGAAGGCCATCATCCACGCCATCAACGACGACAACGTGCCGGGCCTGCAGCACCTGCTGGGCTCCCTGAACAGCTACGACGTCAACCAGCCCAACAAGGTGATTCTCCCCGGAGCGTCCAAAATAAAGACTGATTTCCCGACGTTGTCCCGGAGACACGTCCAGGCGTCTCCTTCGCTTCATCTCCACTTCCAAAAGTATCCGTTTCAGGGCCGCCGGGTGTTCCTGAGCCAGAGTGAGAACTGTTTAGTCTTCAGGGTCGGATCGAGGCCACGGTCTCTGGAAGTATTTGAAGCATTTTCTAAAATGACTGAATTCAATAATTGTACGTTCAAATATTGAATATGGTTTTTTTGGTTTTGAATAATTAATTTTGAAAAATATTCACATTTTAAAAATGTAATGAGTTCATGAAACGTGTGATGGACTCTCTGCCCTCTTATCTTTGCTAAAATATAAAGTTTAATTTAAATAAAAACTTGATTAAAAGTATATTTTTTTTAAAACACAGAATTTGTTATTTGATTCCAATTATTCAAAAATAATTAGTTGTTATCAAGTAGCTCAGAATAATACAGTAGCCAGACATTACCAAACGAGTACCGAGCTACTGGATAATTATGTTATTATTATTGTTATGATATTATTTTTATTGTTACATTATGTTGTTGTTATAGTTTTGTTTTATATATATATATAATATTGTTATGAAGTAGCTCGGTGCTCGTTTGGTAATGTCTGGCTACACTAGCATTCTAACGTTTTTATATCGAATTTAAACGGCTATTCATTGAAAAAGTATTGAATTTAGACAAATAATTTGTGAATAATTGGAATCAAAATAACACATTTTATGTGTAAAAAAACAAAACAAACACTTTTTACATTTTTATTTAAATAAAATAAAGAAATCAACCTTTATCTTTTAGAAACGATTGAATACAGTTATTCTTAAATGCTTATTCAAACCTTGAACATTTGAAACGTTACATCCAACCATTCAATCTTCTGACGCTGATGTACTTGATGTACTTGATGTACTTGATGTACTCGATGTACTCGATGTACTTGATGTATCTGATGTACTCGATGTATTTGATGTACTCGATGTACTCGATGTACTGAAATACATTTGTATTCTTCTTTCATTTGTGTGCAGCACGGAACTCCGCCGCTGCTGATCGCGGCGGGCTGCGGCAACATCCAGATCATCGAGGTGCTGATAAGGAAAGGTGCAGGAATCCTGACCAGAGATAAGGTGAGAACTTGATCTAAGAGGGTTTAGGTTTTTTATATTTATATAATTTTAACCACAATCAATACACCTGCCCTTAAGTTTATGAGATTTATGTTCTATACATTTATATTTTTATTTAACCACAACATTTGTTTAACTTTACAAATATGGAGACATCAAGCTGTGCAAAAATAATAATAATAATATCGTCACATAATAATAACAACATAACACAATTGTATGATAAAAAATAATAACACTACAATAACATTATAGTAACATAATTATAACAACATAACACAACTGTATGATAAAAAATAATAACACTATAATAACATTATAGTAACATAATTATAACAACATAACACAATTGTATGATAAAAAATAATAACACTACAGTAACATTATAGTAACATAATTATAACAACATAACACAATTGTATGATAAAAAATAATAACACTACAATAACATTATAGTAACATAATTATAACAACATAACACAATTGTATGATAAAAAATAATAACACTACAGTAACATTATCGTAACATAATAATAACAACATAACACAATTGTATGATAAAAATAATAACACTACAATAACATTATAGTAACATAATTATAACAACATAACACAATTGTATGATAAAAAATAATAACACTACAATAACATTATAGTAACATAATTATAACAACATAACACAATTGTATGATAGAAAATAATAACACTACAATAACATTATAGTAACATAATTATAACAACATAACACAATTGTATGATAAAAAATAATAACACTACAGTAACATTATAGTAACATAATTATAACAACATAACACAATTGTATGATAAAAAATAATAACACTATAATAACATTATAGTAACATAATTATAACAACAACATAGTGTAACAATAATAATAATAATATAACAATAATAATAAGATAATTATACCAACATAACATAATGGCAAAAACAACATAACATATTAAAATATATGTAAATAATATTTAGTAATAAAAAAAAAAAAAAACACAACAATAAATGGTAGTAAATACACAGAGTAGTTTAAACACAGATACGTTTTTTTAGATTTGTTGAATTAGAATTTTATCAAACCAAGTTTCTTATTGTCTCTATGCATTAAAAATAAATAAAACAAATGGACAAAATTGAACAAATGTGAAGATGTTTCGCCCCAAACAGCAAATTATAAAGAGCCAACGAATTGATTATTAAGATAATTTCTGTTTTATTTGATCAAATTCATAAATGTAGCTCCAGTATCTGGGATTAATCCCAACTTTGATGCATCATGATCAAAGAAGACAGTTGTTGGAGGTGTGCGCTCTCTGTGTGTTTATACTTTACTACGATAATAAGACAATTGAGATGATGCTTTGATGAATAAATCAACTAATCGTTGCTTCAATGGTTAAAGCTCCGCCCACTTCAATACATATTTATAAACTTCCTGGTTGTACTCCACCCACTTCCGGTTTAGGCCCCGCCCCCATCTTAGCGCCGACAGTGACGAACATGTTCAGCAACTTTCTTGAACCTGCTGTGAGCGTAAAAGGAAAAAACAAATAAACGTCCCCAGAGACACGTTTGGATTGTGTGGTTGTTGTGTTGCTGTGTTCACGCCAAGACCCGTGGTTCCAGGTTAAAGGTCAATCCCTCCATCTCTCCTCAGAGCGGAGCCAACGCCGTCTACTACGCCGCCAGGCACGGCCACGTGGACACGCTCAGGTTCCTGCAGGACAAGAAGTGTCCTCTGGACGTCCAGGACAAGGTGAGAGACGCCGTGAAGCTGCAGTGGACAGTAGATGCATCTGCAGCAGCTTATCTGCTGTTGCTATGGAGACACGCCTGTGTGTCAAAGACTAGCTTTTGATCGTTGAAGTCGTTTCACCTGCTGCTGGTTCGACTGACGCTCAGTAAACTGATGACTGAGTTCACAGAAGTAACTACGACATAGTAACCAAAAATATACAACGTAAATACATGGTATAATAAACGTAGTATATAATAAAAGTATAATAATATAATAATATAACATTAAAACAACATTTTGTGTTATTGTAACGTTATTATTATACGTGATAATGGTAATAAAATAATAACAAAATAATAATAAAATAAAAACAATATAAATAATAATGATATAATAGCATAATAATATCAACAATTTAATAACTTATTATAACAACATAGTGTAATAATAACAATATAATAACATAATATAATAACATAATGATAACAAAATGTAATAATAATGACATCATAACAATGTAATAAAATTATTATAACAACAACATAATATAATAATTATATAAAAACAATATAATAACATAATAATATCAACAATTTAATAACGTATTATAACAACAACATAATGTAATAATAATATAATAACAATATAATAACAAAATGTAATAATAATGACATTATAACAATGTAATAACATAATTATAACAACATAATATAATAATAATGACATCATTACAATATAATAACATAATTATAACAACAACATAATATAATAATAATATAAAAACAATATAATAACATAATAATATCAACAATTTAATAACGTATTATAACAACAACATAGTGTAATAATAACAATATAATAACATAATATAATAACAATATAATAACAAAATGTAATAATAATTACATCATTACAATATAATAACATAATTATAACGACAATATAATATAATAATAATATAATAACATAATACTGTCAACAACATAATGTAATAATAATATAATAATATAATATAACAACATAATTTGACAACATAATGTAATAATAATATTGCAACATGATGTATTTGTGATACTTAATAATAAAATATTTAAAAATGTCATTATTAAGTAGTGCAAAAAAACAGAACAATACAAACACAACAATAATAATAATAATAATAATCAATAATAAACATTATTAAATACACAAAGTAGTTTAAACACCGATGAATTGTTATAGTTTGTTGAATTTGAAATGAATCTATAATAAACAACATGAAACCGTTTTCTTTTGAAATGTATCTTAATTATCTCTATATTTAATTATCTCAAGTTAGTTTTGTACTTTTTCATTAGTCATATTTGTGTTTTAATCAAATATTTGTGCATATGTTGACATTAAACATTTATTTTAAAAAGTATCAATAAAGTATTTTCGTCCACGACTTAAATCACCAATTCTTTTCTACTGTAATAGATTTATTTATATTTAATTAAACATTACATACTATTTATTTTAACGGTAAATAAATAAAATGTATTCTATAATAATAACAGTCTTAATACACATTCTGTAGTATTTTATAAATTCATATTATGATCACATTCGTTTAAACTTTCCATCTCAATATGTAAATAAGTCGTCATCCTTCTTAGTATCTGTTCCCAGCTCGATGTGTGACCTTTGACCTTTGTTGACCTCCAGTCAGGAGAAACTGCTCTTCACGTGGCGGCGCGTTACGGCAACGTGGACGTGGTCAGTTACCTGTGCAGCGTCAGCGCGAACCCTGACCTCTCGGACCGGGTAAGAGTCGTGTCATTGTGTGTCTCTGAGTGTGTTGTTGTTTAGCGTCTCTGAGTGTGGTGTTGTTGTGTAGCGTCTCTGAGTGTGGTGTTGTTGTGTAGCCT
This sequence comes from Callionymus lyra, assembly GCF_982586985.1. Lineage (NCBI taxonomy): Eukaryota > Metazoa > Chordata > Actinopteri > Syngnathiformes > Callionymidae > Callionymus > Callionymus lyra. The sequence continues at coordinate 53,342,280 of NC_141818.1, forward strand.
CTCTGAGTGTGGTGTTGTTGTGTAGTGTCTCTGAGTGTGGTGTTATTGTGTAGCCTTTCTGAGTGTGGTGTTGTTGTGTAGCCTCTCTGAGTGTGGTGTTGTTGTGTAGCCTTTCTGAGTGTGGTGTTGTTGTGTAGCCTCTCTGAGTGTGGTGTTGTTGTGTAGCCTTTCCTAGTGTGGTGTTGTTGTGTAGCGTCTCTGAGTGTGGTGTTGTTGTGTAGCGTCTCTGAGTGTGGTGTTGTTGTGTAGCGTCTCTGAGTGTGGTGTTGTTGTGTAGCGTCTCTGAGTGTGGTGTTGTTGTGTAGCGTCTCTGAGTGTGGTGTTGTTGTGTAGCCTCTCTGAGTGTGGTGTTGTTGTGTAGCGTCTCTGAGTGTGGTGTTGTTGTGTAGCGTCTCTGAGTGTGGTGTTGTTGTGTAGTGTCTCTGAGTATGGTGTTGTTGTGTAGCGTCTCTGAGTGTGGTGTTGTTGTGTAGCCTTTTTGAGTGTGGTGTTGTTGTGTAGCGTCTCTGAGTGTGGTGTTGTTGTGTAGCGTCTCTGAGTGTGGTGTTGTTGTGTAGCGTCTGTGAGTGTGGTGTTGTTGTGTAGCCTTTCTGAGTGTGGTGTTGTTGTGTAGCGTCTCTGAGTTGTGGTGTTGTTGTGTAGCGTCTCTGAGTTGTGGTGTTGTTGTGTAGTGTCTCTGAGTGTGGTGTTGTTGTGTAGCGTCTCTGAGTGTGGTGTTGTTGTGTAGCGTCTCTGAGTGTGGTGTTGTTGTGTTGCCTCTCTGAGTGTGGTGTTGTTGTGTTGCCTCTCTGAGTGTGGTGTTGTTGTGTAGCGTCTCTGAGTGTGGTGTTGTTGTGTAGCGTCTCTGAGTGTGGTGTTGTTGTGTAGCGTCTGTGAGTGTGGTGTTGTTGTGTAGCGTCTCTGAGTGTGGTGTTGTTGTGTAGCCTCTCTGAGTGTGGTGTTGTTGTGTAGCGTCTCTGAGTGTGGTGTTGTTGTGTAGCGTCTCTGAGTGTGGTGTTGTTGTGTAGCGTCTCTGAGTGTGGTGTTGTTGTGTAGCGTCTCTGAGTGTGGTGTTGTTGTGTAGCGTCTCTGAGTGTGGTGTTGTTGTGTAGTCTTTCTGAGTGTGGTGTTGTTGTGTAGCGTCTCTGAGTGTGGTGTTGTTGTGTAGCGTCTCTGAGTGTGGTGTTGTTGTGTAGCCTCTCTGAGTGTGGTGTTGTTGTGTAGCCTCTCTGAGTGTGGTGTTGTTGTGTAGCCTCTCTGAGTGTGGTGTTGTTGTGTAGCGTCTCTGAGTGTGGTGTTGTTGTGTAGCGTCTCTGAGTGTGGTGTTGTTGTGTAGCCTTTCTGAGTGTGGTGTTGTTGTGTAGCGTCTCTGAGTGTGGTGTTGTTGTGTGGCTTCTCTGAGTGTGGTGTTGTTGTGTGGCGTCTCTGAGTTGTGGTGTCAGTTGTGTGGCGTCTCTGAGTTGTGGTGTCAGTTGTGTTGCGTCTCTGAGTTGTGGTGTCAGTTGTGTAGCGTCTCTGAGTTGTGGTGTCAGTTGTGTGGCGTCTCTGAGTTGTGGTGTTGTTGTGTAGCGTCTCTGAGTTGTGGTGTCAGTTGTGTGGTGTCTCTGAGTTGTGGTGTCAGTTGTGTGGCGTCTCTGAGTTGTGGTGTCAGTTGTGTAGCGTCTCTGAGTTGTGGTGTCAGTTGTGTGGTGTCTCTGAGTTGTGGTGTCAGTTGTGTGGCGTCTCTGAGTTGTGGTGTCAGTTGTGTAGCGTCTCTGAGTTGTGGTGTCAGTTGTGTGGCGTCTCTGAGTTGTGGTGTTGTTGTGTAGCGTCTCTGAGTTGTGGTGTCAGTTGTGTGGCGTCTCTGAGTTGTGGTGTTGTTGTGTAGCGTCTCTGAGTTGTGGTGTCAAGTGTGTGGCGTCTCTGAGTTGTGGTGTCAGTTGTGTTGCGTCTCTGAGTTGTGGTGTCAGTTGTGTAGCGTCTCTGAGTTGTGGTGTCAGTTGTGTGGCGTCTCTGAGTTGTGGTGTCAGTTGTGTGGCGTCTCTGAGTTATGATGTCAGTTGTGTAGCGTCTCTGAGTTGTGGTGTCAGTTGTGTCCGGCTCTGAGTTGTGGTGTCAGTTGTGTGGCGTCTCTGAGTTATGGTGTCAGTTGTGTAGCGTCTCTGAGTTGTGGTGTCAGTTGTGTAGCGTCTCTGAGTTGTGGTGTCAGTTGTGTCCGGCTCTGAGTTGTGTTGTTGCTGCAGGAGCAGGAGACCCCCCTCCACTGCGCCTCCTGGCACGGCTACTCCACGGTGGCCAGAGCTCTGTGTGAGTCCGGCTGCACCGTCGACGCTAAGAACCGCGAGGGAGAAACTTCTTTACTCACGGCGTCGGCCAGAGGCTTCGTGGACATCGTGGAGTGTTTGGTTGAACACGGAGCTCAGCTGGACGCCACCGACAAGGTGATCAGAGACTGAAGAACTGTTAGGTTTAAATCTTGTTCAGCTTTGTTTAGTTATTTCATTTAATTCAAGCATTTCTATATTATATTATATTATATATATATATATATATATATATATATATATATATTTTTATAATTCAAAAAGGTTTCAAATTTAAAAAAAGAAATTAAAACATGGTTCTATATTCTTAATAATTAAAAAATACTTTTTTCTAAATTAAATACATACTTAAATTATGTTGCCTTTTAAATTCTATTATTTTTTCCTTTTTTTTAAAATAATTCGATTAAAAAAATTAAATTAATATATTGAATTTTAAATTAAGTATAAAAATGTTTTTTTAATAATTCAATTTCAAAAATACATATTTTTAAATAAATTCTTAAAATAAATAATTATAAATAAATATATATTTTAATTCGTTGCATTTTAAATTCTTTTTTTTTTTTAATCTTTAAAAAAAAAAATTTCAATTAAAAAAAAATTAAAACATGGTTCTATATTCTAATACCAATAATTGAAAATAATAATTTGGAAAAAGTATATATATATATATATTTTAAATTGAATATAAAAATGTTAGTATTACAGAGTAGTTCTGTACTTTATACCAAGTTTTTTTTTTTTAAATTATTGTTTTGTTGGTGTTTATATTAAAATATTGAATCTTTTTTCATTCAATAATTAAATATAATACTTTGTTTATCAAAAGGTTTACATTTTTTTTCCACCAATACTTTTATGTTCGATATAAAAAGCTACAAATATAAGAAATATTGAGAATTTTTTATTTTTTATTATTGGAATTAGACGATAAAACTGTATTCCTTCGTTCTTTTGAAAATATTGAATTTCTTTAAAGAACTAATTCAACCTTTGAATCATGGAGTAATTGAAGGATGAATTCTTCACCACGTCATCAGATCCCGAGTTCTCTCCAGCACCCCCATGGACCCTCCTACACTCTCCTCTTTTCTCTCACTCTATCCTCCCTCACTCCTCTCCTTATCCATCTGTCTACCCCCCCATCCTTCCTCCCAGCCGGTCAAAGCGGCAGGCCGTCAACAATGAGTCTGGTTCTGCTCGAGGTTTCTGCTTCTAAAAGGAAGTTTTTCCTCGCCATTGCTCACTGTACAGTGTTTTGTTTCTTGCTCTTTGTTGAATTGCTGGATCTATTTTTCCTTAATCAACTGTAGTCTTATTTCAACTGTATAGTGTCTTGAGATAACTTTGTTATGATAAGACACTTTAAATAAAATTGAATTGAAGGATAAAACTTGTAAGAGTGATAGTGATGCTGTCTTCTCTCCAGGACGGACACACTGCGCTGCATCTCGCCGTGAGACGCTGTCAAGTGGACGTCGTGCGTCTCTTGCTCAGACATCGCTGCCCCGTCGACCAGCAGGATCGCCATGGAAACATGGCTCTGCACATCGCCTGCAAGGACGGGAACCTGCCCATCGTGGCCTCCATCTGCAGCGGCAGAGCCAGCCTGGACCTTCCCAACAAGGTGTGTCACTCAGAGTCATTACAAGGACAGTTGCTCATAATGATAACGACGCTCTCACGAGCCCCTACTTTAGGACAAACTAAATGTATATTCATGTAACAGGAAGTTTATATCTTTATATCTCCTTCAACAAATCCATCTTATTATCTTATCTTATGTCACATCATGTTCTTCTCTTTATAATGAGTCATTATGTTTGGTTTATTATTGTGTAATTAGTGAGCCTTAAACACTCATTAAAATAATTATTATTTTGTAATAACGTTTATTCACAAATATTTTACATTTTATTGTGTGTAGATGTTTGATGTGTTATTGTTCCGTGATTGTGTAGACGTGTTATTGTTCCGTGAGTGTGTAGATGTTTGATGTGTTGTTGTTCCGTGAGTGTGTAGATGTTTGATGTGTTGTTGTTCCGTGAGTGTGTAGATGTTTGACGTGTTATTGTTCCGTGAGTGTGTAGATGTTTGATGTGTTGTTGTTCCGTGAGTGTGTAGATGTTTGACGTGTTGTTGTTCCGTGAGTGTGTAGATGTTTGATGTGTTGTTGTTCCGTGAGTGTGTAGATGTTTGACGTGTTGTTGTTCCGTGAGTGTGTAGATGTTTGATGTGTTATTGTTCCGTGAGTGTGTAGATGTTTGACGTGTTGTTGTTCCGTGAGTGTGTAGATGTTTGATGTGTTGTTGTTCTGTGAGTGTGTAGATGTTTGACGTGTCGTTGTCAACAGTACGGTAGAACTCCTCTGCACCTGGCGGCCAACAACGGAGGTCTGGAGGTGGTTCGACATCTGTGTCTCGCCGGAGCGAACATCGATGCCGTCACCAACGTAAGTCTGACCTGAGCTTAGTCCAGTTTAGTTCTTGACATGAACATGTTCTTGACACGTTCATGTTCTTGACATGTTCATGTTCTTGACACGTTCATGTTCTTGACACGTTCATGTTCTTGACATGTTCATGTTCATGTTCTTGACACGTTCATGTTCTTGACATGTTCATGTTCATGTTCTTGACACGTTCATGTTCTTGACACGTTCATGTTCTTGACATGTTCATGTTCATGTTCTTGACACGTTCATGTTCTTGACACGTTCATGTTCTTGACATGTTCATGTTCATGTTCTTGACACGTTCATGTTCTTGACACGTTCATGTTCTTGACATGTTCATGTTCATGTTCTTGACACGTTCATGTTCTTGACATGTTCATGTTCATGTTCTTGACACGTTCATGTTCTTGACATGTTCATGTTCTTGACACGTTCATGTTCTTGACACGTTCATGTTCTTGACATGTTCATGTTCATGTTCTTGACACGTTCATGTTCTTGACATGTTCATGTTCTTGACACGTTCATGTTCTTGACATGTTCATGTTCATGTTCTTGACACGTTCATGTTCTTGACATGTTCATGTTCATGTTCTTGACTCCAAGACTTGATTTTGAAGCTGACGTCAGCGTCTCTGAGCTTCTTGGTCGAACCTGTTTCATAAACTGTTAGAATGAAATATTGTAAAACATCACCTGCTTTTATTCTGTAAATATTCTACGACATCTTTTCATGATCCGGTTCCTTTAAGTCTCTTTATTTTAGATTCACTCGCTTCACATCAAGTTTATGTTTCACTCATTTTTCACTCAGCAAATAAACTGTTAAAGGTTAAAGGTCATCGATCACTGATCGAGCCTGGACAGAGAAACCATGAGGAACTGAACTGATTCAGATTTAATGAACTTGTACTAGAAAACTGACTTTTCTCTTCTTCTTCTACTTCCTCTTCTTCTTCCTCTTTATCTTCTTCTTCCTCCTCCTCTTCCTCCTCTTCTGTCAGGATGGAAAGACGGCGGAGGACCTGGCGTCTGCAGAGCATCATGAGAACATTGTGGTCCTGCTGGGGAAACTGAAGAAGGTGATTAAATTATTTTTTTTCAAGCATTTCTGTGAACACGGAGGTTGTTTTAATCAGAAGTAATTAACAGTCGAGCTCCTGACGCGTCTATTCCAGGAGCGAGTGTTAGATTAGAGATCGTGAAGTGTGTTGATGAACACTCGCTGTGACCTGAAGCTTTGCTTTCAACTCTAGAAACTCTACAAAGAATTGTGTAATGAATGTTGTTCTTGAGTTACCTTTCTCACTACTACTTGTATTACCATATTATTATAGTTTTACTACTAATTACTGTTTCATGACATTATTATTATTTGCACAACACGTTTGATTAAATCTTTTTTTGTTTCTTTTAACTTGTTGTTTTTTCTTTTCTCATCGTTGTAAAAGCAATTCTTCAGTCATTTGTTCATTGAAAGAGTGAATTTTAATTAATAATAAACTATATATATATATATAGAGAGAGAGAAAAAAAAACATAGTTTGATATTCTGATTAAAATAATTCCTAAATACATTTTCTAATAAGTTTTAATTCGTCCTCTTTTAATTAATAACATTTTTATAAAGATGTTGATAGAATAAGTGTCACTAGACGATCAAGTTGCTCTGTTGGTTTAGTCTGGCGTCGCTATTTTATCAACATTTTTATATTGAATTTAAAAGACAAACAGAGTAAAACATGTTTTATTGACATGAAGTATTATTTGAACCATTGAAAATATATTTTCTAAATTCAAATTTCTTTTAAATAATAATAATATTGAATTTAGACCATTTTAACTTTTGATTAATTATTCTCAACCTTTTTGTTTTTACACATTCAATGATTTAACCCTTGTTGTTATCTCAGGGTCAAAGTGACCCGAAGGCCCGGTTTTATTCAATATTCTGATGCCATTTGTGTGTGTGTGTCCGTGTGTGTGTGTGCGTGTGCGTGTGCGTGTGTGTGTGTGTGTGTGTGTGTGTGTCGGCGACAGGACAACCACAAGCTAAGCTACGTCCAGCAGCTGCGTCCCACGCAGACGCTGCAGCCCCGGATCAAGCTCAAGCTGTTCGGTCACTCCGGCTCGGGGAAGAGCACGTTGCTGGAGTCGCTCAAGTGCGGAATCCTGCGCAGCTTCTTCCGGAGGAGACGCACCAGCAGGATGAGCAACGGAGGACGACAGCCGAGCTCGCCCGTCAACTCCAAACCTGCCGGTCAGTGAGTCCACTTTACCGTCCGCCTCAGAGGACAACGTTGTCCGCGGTTCAATCGTTTCTCAGTGCCACGTTAAAAACACTTGTAAAAGTACCACAAACTACGGCTGCACGATATAACGAAGAAAAATATCGGTATCGTGATATTGGCTCGTGTGATATGCATAACATGTGCAATAATTTATATTTTATTGATCGATCAAATCAAGCATTTCTTAAAAACACACTTCGACCAATCAGTGTCACGTTCTGTAAAGTTGTCAATTTGTACTTCTATGTCTCGTTGTTGTTTACGTCTCCGTCCGTCTGTGAACTGTGCAGCTTGTTAGGCTCGGTTGCTATGACGACGCGTCTTGGCTCAGTATATCCACGGAAGTAATACTAACTTATGATCTAGTCAAACACTAGTGATCCAGTGAAGTAATACTAACTTATGATCTAGTCAAACACTAGTGATCCAGTGAAGTAATACTAACTTATGATCTAGTCAAACACTAGTGATCCAGTGAAGTAATACTAACTTATGATCTAGTCAAACACTAGTGATCCAGTGAAGTAATACTAACTTATGATCTAGTCAAACACTAGTGATCCAGTGAAGTAATACTAACTTATGATCTAGTCAAACACTAGTGATCCAGTGAAGTAATACTAACTTGTGATCTAGTCAAACACTAGTGATCCAGTGAAGTAATACTAACTTATGATCTAGTCAAACACTAGTGATCCAGTGAAGTAATACTAACTTATGATCTAGTCAAACACTAGTGATCCAGTGAAGTAATACTAACTTATGATCTAGTCAAACACTAGTGATCCAGTGAAGTAAGACTAACTTATGATCTAGTCAAACACTAGTGATCCAGTGAAGTAATACTAACTTCTGATCTAGTCAAACACTAGTGATCCAGTGAAGTAATACTAACTTCTGATCTAGTCAAACACTAGTGATCCAGTGAAGTAATACTAACTTATGATCTAGTCAAACACTAGTGATCCAGTGAAGTAATACTAACTTCTGATCTAGTCAAACACTAGTGATCCAGTGAAGTAATACTAACTTCTGATCTAGTCAAACACTAGTGATCCAGTGAAGTAATACTAACTTCTGATCTAGTCAAACACTAGTGATCCAGTGAAGTAATACTAACTTCTGATCTAGTCAAACACTAGTGATCCAGTGAAGTAATACTAACTTATGATCTAGTCAAACACTAGTGATCCACAGAAGTAATACTAACTTCTGATCTAGTCAAACACTAGTGATCCAGTGAAGTAATACTAACTTCTGATCTAGTCAAACACTAGTGATCCAGTGAAGTAATACTAACTTATGATCTAGTCAAACACTAGTGATCCAGTGAAGTAATACTAACTTCTGATCTAGTCAAACACTAGTGATCCAGTGAAGTAATACTAACTTATGATCTAGTCAAACACTAGTGATCCAGTGAAGTAATACTAACTTCTGATCTAGTCAAACACTAGTGATCCAGTGAAGTAATACTAACTTATGATCTAGTCAAACACTAGTGATCCACAGAAGTAATACTAACTTCTGATCTAGTCAAACACTAGTGATCCAGTGAAGTAATACTAACTTCTGATCTAGTCAAACACTAGTGATCCAGTGAAGTAATACTAACTTATGATCTAGTCAAACACTAGTGATCCAGTGAAGTAATACTAACTTATGATCTAGTCAGAATCAGAATCAGAATCAGAAAACCTTTATTAGTCCCGCGAGGGGAAATTCGGTTTAACAGCAGCAAGAGAAATGAAACACCCAGAAATAAAAACGAGAAATAAAATCTAAATGGAATAAAAGATAAATCTGCGCTATATAATATTTACACAATCATATTTACAAAAATAACAAGAAGAAAAGGTGCTGTTAAATATTTATCTTGCTGAGTTCTTATTGTGGAGTCTGATGGCAGCAGGGAGGAAAGACCTGCGGTACCTCTCCCTCACACACCGGGGATGGAGCATCCTATCACTGATGGAGCTCCTCAATGCCCTCAGTGTGTGCTGGAGAGGGTGAGACAAGTTCCTCCTCATGGAGCCCAGCTTGCTCCGCATCCTCCCTCCAGTCACTTCCTCCACAGGATCCAGGGGGCGCCCTAGGACGTAACTGGCCTTCTTAATAGTCAAACACTAGTGATCCAGTGAAGTAATACTAACTTATGATCTAGTCAAACACTAGTGATCCAGTGAAGTAATACTAACTTATGATCTAGTCAAACACTAGTGATCCAGTGAAGTAATACTAACTTGTGATCTAGTCAAACACTAGTGATCCAGTCACTCGTCTCTTTCAACCTCCTTTGTTAAAGCAACATATTGTAAGAACTTTTCATCTCGTCTCAGTTGTTTTCTTAACTTCCAAACAAACCTGTCCGTCTTCACCGTATGCTAACGAGCTAAGTTGTTAGCGTCATTTATAAAGTGTTATGTGTGCGTCTTCACCGTATGCTAACAAGCTAAGTTGTTAGCGTCATTTATAAAGTGTTATGTGTGCGTCTTCACCGAATGCTAACAAGCTAAGTTGTTAGCGTCATTTATAAAGTGTTATGTGTGTGTGTACAAGGAGGTGGATTAATTATTGATTTGGTGATATCACGACGCGCCGGCAGCTCCTCTCTGATGTCGCTCAAGAGACCAATATCGAATATCGAACTTATTTCCAATATCGTGCAGCACTACCACAAATAAATGTGTTTCTAGTCCCAGTTACAAATATTCCATCCGATTTCATCAAGAACGTTACCATGAGTTTATCATTCGCGCAGATTTGAGTTTCCAGATTATTTTCTTTTATCTCTTATTTATATATAAAAATTAAAAAAATGAAATAAGAAGATATCATTTAAAAACGCAAAGTACAAATATTTAAAAAAAAATTGTTAACAAATATAGTTGATTTAAAGATGCAAAAATAAATTCAAAACATGAACAAATAAATAAAGATATATCAATATATACAGTTCACATATTTCAAATAAATTATAACAAAGAAAACAAAATCAATAAAAATTCAAGACAATTAAAAACGTTTAAAATATAGTTTAAAAACAAAACATAAATAATACAAATTAATTACATTATAAAATAAATCTAATACTATTAATAAAAAATGATCTATAATTTATATAAAACAAGTAAAAACACAATTTAGTGTGTATTTTTAAGTTCTTGCAACAGCATTAAATGTGCAGAAAATAACTTCTTTTTTTTGGCATTTTTGTTTTAGCGATGTTTAATTATTATTATAAGAACATAATGTGGGAAATTAAATGTGTGTAATTACATTTAAAATATCTGCTTCTTTTTTCTTTTGTTTTTTTTGCATTTTTTCAAATCATTTTTTAATATCCAGGTAGAAAGTACACACTGTAGGGAGTAATATACACTAAATAAAATGCCTTATAACGTCATTAGAAACAGTTCAGTTTTGCTGCGTCACCGCTTTGTGTTTAACATTGATGTTCTGACCAACAGCGCCCCCGTGTGTTTGCAAAGACCGTGTGAGGTTTAACCAGTTTGGTTTTTAAGAAAGCAAAATGCATTCATGCATATCAGACAATGTTTAGATGTTTTGGAAAAGATTCACTTTGTTCGCGTCGTAAATACATTTAATTTAACATTCACTTATCTGAAGAATTGTTTTGTCACAGCAGCAGGATAATAAAAATATAATATAAAATACATTTTAAAAAGAAAATGTACAAAAAGATTTACCAAATGTCAAAACACTTTTTTTCAAGTACAGAAAATATGCAAAAATAAATTGAAAACATGAACAAATAAATAAATATCAATATAAAGTCCACATAATTAAAATAAATTATAACAACGATATGAATAAAAATTCAATAGAATTAAAAAATGTTTAAAAGTTGTTTGTTTTTTTTAAACCTAAAAAATAAATATTAACTACATTATAAAAAATCGAATGTTATTTAAAAAATGTAAACATACAAAGTTAATATTTAAAATAAATTGTAACAAAGAAAACATAATGAATATAAATGAATACATTAAAAGATACAGTGCACTTGTTTAAAAAGTAATTTTGTACAAATAAAAATAGATTTAAAAAAGGAAAACTAAATACAAAAACTGAACAAATAAAGAAATGTAAAAAGTACAGTGCACATATTAAAAAGAAAAAACACAACGTATAAAAATAAAATAATCTAAAAATGTAATTCAAAAGTAAAGCTTCAAAATGTAAAATACACAGCAATATTTAAAAAAGCTCAAATTATAACTACATACTTTATACTATATATATATATATATATATATATATATATATAAATATGTTTATTGGTCAAACAATATTAATTGTTTAATTTTTTTATCATATTTTTACACTGAAAATAATTATAATAATCAGAAAATATTGAGATATTTTAAATACAAACCAAACAAATGTGATCATAATTTATTTCAAACTAAATATAGAATAAATATTTAGATATAAAAAATATTTAATTTCATGTTTTAAATGTATTTCAAGATGAATTACACAAATACCTGATAGACTTTCTAGTAGTTCTGGTGTGTAGAGTTGTGACGCTCTGGCGCGGGCATGTCTGGCTGCTCCACAGTGTCGGCCAGCATCTCCAACCTCTACCCCGGCTGCGAGAACGTGAGCGTGAGGAGCCGCAGCATGATGTTCGAGCCCAGCCTGACCAAAGGAGTCCTGGAGGTCTTCTCGCCGACGCACAGCAACGCGTCGACCGCGGACGAACAGGCCACGCGAGCCATCGACATCCAGCTCGCCAACATCCACGGTGGGACTCTGACCCTGACCCCTGACCCCTCGACCCGGTGTGACCTCCCCCTGTGTCCCCCCCGCAGGTGTGGGAGACTTCAGCGTCTGGGAGTTCTCCGGGAACCCGGTCTACTCCTGCTCCTACGACTACTTCGCCGCCAACGACGCCACGTCCGTCCACCTGGTTCTGTTCAGCCTGGAGGAGACGTTTGAGACGCAGCTGAGTCACATCACCTACTGGCTCAACCTGCTGAAGGCCCTGACTCCGCCGCAGGAGAACTTCGGTCAGTGGTCGATACTTGTTCGTTGTGTGTGTAAATGTGTGTGTACACAAGTATGGTTTAGTCTGTGTGTGTGTGTGTTTATGTGCCTAGTATGAATATGTCTTTGTGTATACGTGAGATTGTGTACATATACTGTGTGTGTGTGTGTGTGTGTGTGTGTGTTAGTGCATATATACAGTTGTATGAAAAAGTTTGGTCACCAAACTGTACATTTTCATGATTTTCTTTTATAAATCACTGGTTTTTGGATAAAACATAGAGTCTAGACGCTTCCAATTAGGATCTGGTGGAAGGTGTTTTGGATCATTCTTCTTTACAGATCCTCTCCAGTTCAGTCAGGTTCGATGGTTTCATGGACCGCCAGCTTTAAATCACACCATAACTTTTCAATAATATTCAGGTCTGGGGACTGAGATCATTCCAGAACGTTATACTTGTTCCTCTGCATGAACGCCTTAGTAGATTTTGAGCAGTGTTTAGGATCATTGTCTTGTTGAAAGATCCAGCCCCAGCGCAACTTCAACTTTGTTACTGATTCCTGGACATTGTTCTCCAGAATCTGCTGATATTGAGAGGAATCCATGCGCCCCTCAACTTAACAAGGTTCCCCTGCACTGGCCACACAGCATGATGGAGCCACCACCAAATTTTACTGTAGGCAGCAAGTTATTTTCGTGGAATGCTGTGTTCTTTTTCCGCCATGCATAACGCACCTGGTTATGCCCAAATAACTCTATTTTAGTTTCATCAGTCCACAGCACCTTATTCCAAAATGAAGCTGGCTTGTCCAAATGTGCTTTAGCAAACCTCAAGCGACCCTGTATGTGGCGTGTGCAGAGAAAAGGCTTTTTCCGCATTACTCTTCCATAAAGCATCTCCTTGTGTGAAGTGAATAGTTGAACGATGCACAGCGACACCATCTGCAGCAAGTTGATGTTGCAGGTCTTTGGAGCTGGTCTGTGGGTTGACTGTGACTGTTCTCACCTGTGCCTCTGTTTATCTGAGATGTTCCTTGGTCTGCCACTCCGGGCCTTAACTAGAACTGTGCCTGTGGTCTTCCATGTCCTCACAATGTTCCTCACAGTTGAAACTGAGAGCTAAAATCTCTGAGATAGCTTTCTATATCCTTCCCCTAAACCATGATGTTGAACAATCGTTGTTTTCAGGTCATTTGAGAGTTGTTTTGAGGCTCCCATGTTGCCACTCTTCAGAGAAGATGCAAAGAGGAGAAACACCTACAATTGGCTCCTTAAATACCTCATGATCGGACTCACCTGTGTGTGGAGGTCAAGGGTCACTGAGGTCCTCCTTAAATACTCTTTCTCATGATCGGACTCACCTGTGTGTGGAGGTCAAGGGTCACTGAGGTTACCAAACCAATTTTGAGTTCCAATAATTAGTGCTAAAGGTATTAAAATCAATAAGATATAAGGCTGCCTAAATTTATGCACATGCCTAATTTTGTTTAAATAATTCTTGCACACTTTCTGTAAATCATATAAACTTTATTTCACTTTTCAAATATCACTGTGTTTGTCTCTTATTTTGATATTTAACTGGAATGTTTTATCCAAAAAACAGTGATTTATAAAAGAAAATCATGAAAATGTACAGGGGTGACCAAACTTTTTTATACCACTGTATCGATAGAATATAGACTCAGTTCAGTTAATATATAAAGATAGAATATAGACTCAGTTTAGTTAATATATAAAGATAGAATATAGACTCAGTTTAGTTGATATATAAAGATAGAATATAGACTCAGTTCAGTTAATATATAAAGATAGAATATAGACTCAGTTTAGTTAATATATAAAGATAGAATATAGACTCAGTTTAGTTAATATATAAAGATAGAATATAGACTCAGTTCAGTTAATATATAAAGATAGAATATAGACTCAGTTTAGTTAATATATAAAGATAGAATATAGACTCAGTTTAGTTAATATATAAAGATAGAATATAGACTCAGTTTAGTTAATATATAAAGATAGAATATAGACTCAGTTTAGTTAATATATAAAGATAGAATATAGACTCAGTTTAGTTAATATATAAAGATAGAATATAGACTCAGTTTAGTTAACATATAAAGATAGAATATAGACTCAGTTTAGTTAATATATAAAGATAGAATATAGACTCAGTTTAGTTAATATATAAAGATAGAATCTAGACTCAGTTTAGTTAATATATAAAGATAGAATATAGACTCAGTTTAGTTAATATATAAAGATAGAAGCTAGACTCAGTTTAGTTAATATATAAATTGTTACTAAAACACTGGTGGACTTGTGTCCAGTGTTCGGAGGTCGTATCCAGGATCCTCTGACGGTCGCTCTCGTGGCGACTCACGCTGATCTGGCTGACGTTCCTCGTTCCTTCTCCGGAGAGTTCATCTACGACAAGGAGTCGGCTCTGCTGAAGGAAGTCCGCAGCAGGTCTGTGTCTGTGTCGTCGACTACACGCGTGATCGTTGTGACTCATGCCGTGTTCTCAGGTTTGGAAACGACCTGACGCTCAGTGACCGAGTGTTCGTGATGGACGCTGGAGCCTCCAACTCCAAAGATCTCAAGCTGCTGAGGAGTCACCTGCAGGAGCTACGCTCACACATCATCGCTGTGAGACACACACACACACACACACACACACACACACACACATCATCGCTGTGAGACACACACGCACACGCACACGCACACGCACACACACATCATCGCTGTGAGACACACACACACACACGCACATGCACACGCACGCACGCACGCACACACGCACACACACACACACACATCATCGCTGTGAGACATACACACGCACGCACGCACACACACACACACACACACATCATCGCTGTGAGACACACGCACACGCACGCACGCACGCACACACACACATCATCGCTGTGAGACACACGCACGCACGCGCACACGCACGCGCACACGCACACGCACACACAAATCATCGCTGTGAGACACACACACACACACACACACGCACATGCACACGCACGCACACACACACACACACATCATCGCTGTGAGACATACACACGCACGCACGCACGCACGCACACACACACATCATCGCTGTGAGACACACGCACACGCACGCACGCACGCACACACACACATCATCGCTGTGAGACATACACACGCACGCACGCACGCACGCACACACACACATCATCGCTGTGAGACATACACACGCACGCACGCACGCACGCACACACACACATCATCGCTGTGAGACACACGCACACGCACGCACGCACACACACACATCATCGCTGTGAGACACACGCACGCACGCGCACACACACACACACACATCATCGCTGTGAGACACACACACACACACGCACGCACGCGCACACACACACACGCACACACACACACGCACGCACGCACACACACACACACACACACATCATCGCTGTGAGACGCACGCACGCACGCGCACACACACACACACATCATCGCTGTGAGACACACACACACACACACGCACGCACGCACGCACACACACACACACACATCATCGCTGTGAGACACACACACACGCACGCACACACACACACACAAATAATAAAACATTTCAATATAAAGTTCAAATGTATAAAATGTCTGATTCAACGTCGTCTCCTCTCAGGGCTGTGACCCGATGACGACGCTGTCCGAGCGGCTCCTGGCGGCGCTGCCGGCCTGGAGGAAACTGAGCGGACCGAACCAGCTGACGTCGTGGCAACAGTTTGTGAGTGACGTCCAGGAGAACATCAACCCTCTGGTCAGCCAGGACCACCTGCGAGTTCTGGCGCTGCAGCTGCACAGCATGGGCGAGGTGGGTGGACCACTCTGGTGCGACTGGTCGAGTCTGACGTCTGCTCCCTGCAGATCAACATCATGCAGAGCGAGACGGTCCAGGACGTGGTTCTGCTGGAGCCGCGCTGGCTCTGCAGCAACATCCTCAGTCGCCTGCTGTCCATCGAGACGCCCAAGGCCATCCACCACTACAGGGGGCGCTACAGGCTGGAGGAGGTCCAGTCACTGGCGCCCGAGAGCGACGTGGACGAGCTGCTGCAGATCCTGGACGCCATGGACGTGTGCGCCCGTGACCTCACCAACCCCGCCATGGTGGACGTGCCGGCGCTCATCAAGACGGGCGGGCTGCACCGCTCCTGGACGGACGACGAGGAGGACGAGGACGAGTCGCTCATCTACGGGGGGGTCCGCCTGGTCCCGGCCGAGCACCTCACCCCCTTCCCCTGCGGCCTGTTCCACAAGCTGCAGGTCAACCTGTGTCGCTGGAGCCACCAGCAGAAGCCCGAGGACGAGGCGGGCGAGGAACTGGACGGGGACATCCACCTGTGGACCAACGGCGCCAAAGTCAGCCAGGCGGGGGTCGAGGCCATGGTGCTGCTGGTCAACCACGGCCAGGGCGTGGAGATCCAGGTGCGGGGCCATGACTCGGAGCGGGCCAAATGCTACACCCTGCTGGATACCGTCTGCAGCATCACGGAGAACCTGCTGGCGTCCACGCTGCCCGGGCTGCTGACCGCCAAGTACCACCTGAGCCCGCAACAGCTGCGGGAGCGCCACGCCCCCGTCATGGTCTACCAGCCCAAGGACTTCCTGCGCGCCCAGGCCCAGCGAGAGACCTCGCTCACCAACACCATGGGCGGATACCGCGAGAGCTTCAGCAGCATCCTGACGTTTGGCTGTGCCGAGGTCTACCAGCAAGGCATTCTTGGAACCAACGTCCACATCTCTGACGTCCCCCTGCTGGCCCGCCGCAAACTCTGTCGGATGCTGGACCCGCCCGACGCCCTGGGCAAGGACTGGTGCCTTCTGGCCATGAACCTGGGTCTGACCGAGCTGGTGGCCAAGCACTGCCCGGGCACCCCCAACGGTACGTCGGAGATAGACTCATTGGGTCCGGCGGGGGCACTGCAGCCCAGCCCGACTGCGGCCGTGCTGCAGGAGTGGAGCGGGCGGGCAGGCAGCACCGTGGGGGTCCTGCTGAGCAGACTGAGGGAGCTCGGGCGCCGGGATGCGGCGGACTTCCTCCTCAAAGTGTCTCCGGTGTTCAGGGTCAACATGGAGGCGGTTGCGGCGGCCAGCTACCCGCCCGCCTGTAACGGCGGGACGTCGTACAACTCCATCAGCTCGGTGGTCTCTCGCTGAGCCACGACAGGAAGTGTCCAAAGACTTCTTCTAGCTGCTCCTTCAATGTCTGGCTTTTTTACTTTTGTTTTCTCGTCCGCCTTCATAGCAACGATCTTCACGTCAATGACCTTTACATTAACGACCTTCACATCAACTCCTTCTTATCCATGACCTTCTTAATAACAATATTCACGTCAACGACCTTCACATTAATGACCTTCACATAAACTCCTTATCTAACTATCTATATCTACGACCTGGGCATCAACGACCTTTACGTCAACGACCTTCATGTCAACGACCTTTACATCAAGACCTTCTTATTGATGACCATCATATCAACTCCTTCTTATCAAAGGCCTTAACGTCGACGACCTTAACGTCAACGACCTTCGCGACGACGACCTTTCATCAAAGATGTTCTCATCGACAACCTTCACATTAATGACCTTTATATCAACTCCTTCTTATCAACGACCTAAGATGTTCTTATCAAACTTCACATTACAATGACCTTTACCTTAATGACCATCACGTCAACTCCTTCTTATCCATAACCTTCTTATCCATGACCTTCTTATTAACAATATTCACGTCAACGACCTTCACATTAATAATGTTCACATCTATGACCTTCACGTCAGTGACCTTTACATTAAAGACCATCACGTCAGTGACCTTTACATTAACGACCTTAAAATCAACACCTTCTTATCAATGACCTTCTTATTAACAATATTCAAGTCAACGACCTTCACATTAATGACGTTCTCGTCAATGACCTTCACGTCAGTGACCTTTACATTAACGACCTTCACATAAAATCCTTATCAATGACCTTCTTATTAACAACATTCACGTCAACGACCTTCACATAAATGACATTCACGTCAACGACCTTCACGTCAGTGACCCTAACATTAATGACCTTCACATTAACGCCTTTATATCTACGACCTGGGCATCAACAACCTTTATGTCAACGACCTTCATGTCAACGACCTTTACATCAAGACCTTCTTATCGATGACCTACACATCAATGATCTTTACATAAAGACCTTCTTATCGATGACCTTCACATTGACGACCTTCACCTTAACGACCTCCATATCAACTCCTTCTTATCAACGACATTTACATCAAAGATGTTCTTATCGACGACCTTCACATTAATGACCTTCACCTAAATGACCTTCATATCAACTCCTTCATATCCACAACCTTAACGTCGACGAGCTTAACGTTGACGACCTTTACATCAAAAATGTTCTTATCGACGACCTTCACATGAAAGACCTTCACCAAAATTACCTTCACAGCAACTCCTTTATATCCACGACCTGGGCATCAACGACCTTTACGCCAACGACCTTCATGTCAACGACCTTTACATAAAGACCTTCTTATTGATGACCTACACATCAACGACCTTTACATCAAAGATGTTCTTATCGACGACCTTCCCATTAATGGCCTTCACCTTAATGACCTTCATATCAACTCCTTCTTATCAACGACCTTTACATCAACGATGTTCTTATCGACGACCTTCACATTAAAGACCTTCACCTAAATGACCTTCATATGAACGACCTTTACATCAAAGATGTTCTTATCAGCGACCTTCACATTAATGACCTTCACCTAAATGACCTTCATATCAACAACCTTTACATCAAAGATGTTCTTATCGACGACCTTCATATTAATGACCTTCACCTAAATGACCTTCATATCAACGACCTTAACGTCGGCAAGCTTAGCGTCGCGACCTTAGCTGACGAGCACAAAGTATTCCCGCCAAAATCTTCTGGACGACCTGTGCCTTTGCTCAACTTCACTGACGGCTAAGACAGGAAGTTCTTTTTATATCGATCCATGAACGTTTGTCTCTTGTTCGCTCCACAAACTTCACATTAAAACGAGATGAAATAATGTGTCGAGCTGAAAATAAATTGGTCACATGACTTGAGGAGGAAGTGACATCAAAAGTCACCCAAGGGCTCTTTACACGATGAAAAACAAATATTTATTCGTCTAACATTTTTTTTGTGTCGTTATATAGATTTATATTAAGGTATTTTTTGTTTAGTTTTTTATATTTCTGTCATTTATGACTCGTAAGATTTAAAACCAAAGGACGTTTAAAAGCATTTAATCCAAACTGATCTGGTTCTTGTTCCTCATAAAACTCAATAATGTTCTTGATCTGTCGCTGGTTTGAATCCTCAGTTGTGCCAATTCATCACTTAAATATCAGGAAAAAAAACTGTTTCTAAAACATTGTTGTCTTTTAAAATTAGAAAGATTATCATAAATTTGACTTTTTCATCCAAACTTGCTGTTTTTAGTTTGAGTTTTTCCAAAGCCATACATATTTGATGTTTTTTTGTTTTTTTTTACCCCAAAGATGCTATTTTTAACGTTTATTAAAGGCTTCTGGTCGAACTGAAGAACAGGGTCGACCGATATGAAGCGGCGCGTGTTGATGACATCACTCCGGACCGCCGGACGACTCGAGTGTTTCCGTCCAGAACTCGCCAACTCAGCAGCTGTAAATAACATGAATGTACCGTCATTGCTCTTGATCACCTGTGAAAGGTTTATTTATGGAAGGGATGTGTGTGTTATTGTGTTGCCAATGTTGTGTGTCCCTACACACACACACACACACACACACACACACACGTCTCTGCCTTGTTTAGTGAAAAAGTGTCAGAAAGGGAAGTTAAACCTTTTATTTCTGTTCCTCCTCTCACTTCTTTTTCGTTTCCTGGATCATTTTTTTTTCTGAATAAAAAAAAAACGACAGCTTCTTTTTCTTTCTTTTTTTTTGGTCCAGGTCGGCACATTGCACACGTTTGTCTCTTATTTATGTGGTTTTAGCATGTCCTGGAATGTTCTTCGTTTGTTTGACACTTTATAATGGAAAAGTTTTATAATAAATTCTGTAACTAATTTTGTTGTAGTTTTTTTTTTCCTCCTCCTGATGTGACTTGTGTTGCATCAGTGAAAGAAAATATAGAGAATATAATAAAAAAAAGTGAATAAAATTATGAATATTTTTTGCTCGTATTTAAGCTAACCACAGTTTTTTACCATTAGCAGCAGAAACTGTTTCCTTCAACTGAGAAAAATCTCTAAACTTGGGAAAATGATGTCACAACATGATCTGGATCTTATAATCCATGTGTTCGTGTCGTTTACACGATTTTAACAGTTTATTTTCATGTCTTAACCAGAAGGATGTGTCTCGCCTGCAGTTCATACAAAACTCTGCAGCCAGAATTCTGAGCAGCTCTAGTAGAAGAACTCACATTTCTCCTTCAAACTCTTCACTGGCTGCCAGTTTCTTTCAGGATCATTTTAAAATTCTGGTTCTTACTTTCAGATCTATTCATGGTCAGACCTTCCATCAGTGATCTGATCCAGACTTACACCCCAGCTCGGGCTCTGAGGTCTGTGGATCAGAATCTACTGATGGTTCCTGAACTTCAGGACCAGAGGAGAGAAATCCTTCCGGACTGTTGACAAGCTTTGGAACCATCTCTGTGTTTGATGATCTACTGACTCCTTCAAGAAACATCTGTGTTTGATGATCTACTGACTCCTTCAAGAAACATCTGTGTTTGATGATCTACTGACTCCTTCAAGAAACATCTGTGTTTGATGATCTACTGACTCCTTCAAGAAACATCTGTGTTTGATGATCTACTGACTCCTTCAAGAAACATCTGTGTTTGATGATCTACTGACTCCTTCAAGAAACATCTCTGTGTTTGATGATCTACTGACTCCTTCAAGAAACATCTGTGTTTGATGATCTACTGACTCCTTCAAGAAACATCTCAAGACACTTTGATTTGAGCTTTTCCTTGTTTCACTGTGAGAGAACCGTAGTGACGTCATCAAGTTTGCGACGTCACCGCACATGCGCAGACGCGATACTGTAGGATCTGTACAGACTCTGCCCTTGACTGACGCACGTGAGACGCACGTACTCATGCTCTCACGTTCTTCTTTATTTTCTTCTTTATTTTAATGGATTTAACTCGTCACTGGTTCCGGAACCAAGTGTTGGTTCGTTTATAAGTTACAAGTCAAAGCTCGCGTGGTTGTTGTGAAGCTACATGCTAACATGTCTGTAGCCGGGAAGTCAATGTCGTTGTTGCTGCGTCGGTGTTTTGGACCTTTGACAGCGACCAGAACCAGAACCTTGTGCGTGTTCCTGCAACGACCTTCATGGCCCTCGTCCAGTCGCCCGGGATCTGTTCAGAACCTCCGGCCCTGGTCCATCTTCACAAGTCAAGACCGGTTCTGCACCACGGTTAGCATCTCACAGGAAACTCTTTGAATCTGTTTTAAAATGTTTTAAATTATGATTTAATATTTATTCTCTGTTTGAGAATAAATCAAATGTCTGTTTAATTACAAGTATTAATTATGTGTCTATCTTTACCACAAATAGGTACGTCTGTGTCATCAGAGTATTGAAAGATTGAATTTAAAATTATACAATCTTTAAAGTTATTTTATGCAAATGTCGGGTTTTTTTTTTTTAAAGCGCTGAATTCTATTTTTTTAAAAATTCTAATAAAAACATAATGTAGGTTGAATTAGTTTTTCTTGAATAAGCGGATTCAAAAATGTTCCTATTAAAAGGTTGAATTCCTTTAGGTAAAAAAAATAATTTAAGAAATTGAGTATTTTTCATACAGAGTTTAATATCGTAATTACAAATAAAAAAAATAAATCTAAATGAAGTTTATTTTAATTCATTTAAATGTAATAAATAAATGCTACACGATCGTACTTTCAGCCAATCATTCGACACACAAACGATCACGTGACGACGTAGACGCGCGAGTTTGATACTTAAAAAAAAAACACAACAATGTTTTGTATTGTATTTAAAAGTCTATACATTAAACTATTGAATTGTCTTTTAAATATTGGAATTAGAATATCAAACTCACCTAAAAAATAATTCAAAATACTAAATATGAACAAATCTTTCAATAATGAAATAGTTGAATGCGTAAAATACACAAATAATACTTTTATATTTAATTTGAGACAATATTTGTATATGGAGTTTATCAAACGATTAGATTGTACAGATGGTTTATTGAAATATAAACCATAAAATGACCAAATTTTAATCAAATTTAAAGAAATGAAGAAAAAATAGATACAGTGCTGATCTTTTCTTATACAAATTGTTGAATTCTCTTAGAGCTGCACAATATTGGAAATAAGTGTGATATTCGATATTAATAAGTAAGTAAGTCATTTTTATTTGTATAGCGCTTTTCCAGACAAGGGTCACAAAGCGCTTAAACCAGGGGTGGGCAAACTCGGTCCTCAAGGGCCGCAGTGGGTGCAGGTTTTTGTTCCAACCGATCCAGCATGCACATTTTAACCAATGAGGTTTCGGCTAAAACAAGCAACACCAGACTGACAATCAACTGATTACACTCCTAACACACCTGATTGGTCAAAATGTGTCCTTGAATGGTTGGAACAAAAACCTGCACCCACTGCGGCCCTTGAGGACCGAGTTTGCCCCCCCCTGGCTTAAACAATCAAAACAATATTCAAAAAAGTATATACTTTAAAGGGCAAGATAAAACTGATAACACAACAGGAGTTCCAGAAAATCAAGGAAAAGCCTGAACGGTTTGGAGTACTGTAGTGAAGGTCCGGGAGTTAAGAGAAAGAAACGATGAGATATTTCCCTTTCGTTTATTTCAGCGCTTCGGTGTCGACATGATGGTAGAAAAATATCTCTTCTAACGCTCAGTCTCGCGGGACTTGAATCGGTTTCCTGCGCAACCGAGCGACATCAGAGAGGAGCCGCCGGCGCGTCGTGATATCACCAAATCAATAATAAATCCACCTCCTTGTACACACACACATAACACTTTATAAATGACGCTAACAACTTAGCTCGTTAGCATACGGTGAAGACGCACACATAACACTTTATAAATGACGCTAACAACTTAGCTCGTTAGCATACGGTGAAGACGGACAGGTTTGTTTGGAAGTTCACGATCTTATAAGAAAACAACTGAGACGAGATGAAAAGTTCTTACAATATGTTGCTTTAACAAAGGAGGTTGAAAGAGACGAGTGACTGGATCACTAGTGTTTGACTAGATCATGAGTTAGTATTACTTCACTGGATCACTAGTGTTTGACTAGATCATAAGTTAGTATTACTTCACTGGATCACTAGTGTTTGACTAGATCAGAAGTTAGTATTACTTCTGTGGATCACTAGTGTTTGACTAGATCAGAAGTTAGTATTACTTCTGTGGATCACTAGTGTTTGACTAGATCAGAAGTTAGTATTACTTCACTGGATCACTAGTGTTTGACTAGATCAGAAGTTAGTATTACTTCACTGGATCACTAGTGTTTGACTAGATCATAAGTTAGTATTACTTCACTGGATCACTAGTGTTTGACTAGATCAGAAGTTAGTATTACTTCTGTGGATCACTAGTGTTTGACTAGATCAGAAGTTAGTATTACTTCACTGGATCACTAGTGTTTGACTAGATCATAAGTTAGTATTACTTCACTGGATCACTAGTGTTTGACTAGATCATAAGTTAGTATTACTTCACTGGATCACTAGTGTTTGACTAGATCATAAGTTAGTATTACTTCACTGGATCCCTAGTGTTTGACTAGATCATAAGTTAGTATTACTTCACTGGATCACTAGTGTTTGACTAGATCAGAAGTTAGTATTACTTCTGTGGATCACTAGTGTTTGACTAGATCATAAGTTAGTATTACTTCACTGGATCACTAGTGTTTGATTAGATCATAAGTTAGTATTACTTCACTGGATCACTAGTGTTTGACTAGATCATAAGTTAGTATTACTTCACTGGATCACTAGTGTTTGACTAGATCAGAAGTTAGTATTACTTCACTGGATCACTAGTGTTTGACTAGATCATAAGTTAGTATTACTTCACTGGATCACTAGTGTTTGACTAGATCAGAAGTTAGTATTACTTCACTGGATCACTAGTGTTTGACTAGATCAGAAGTTAGTATTACTTCACTGGATCACTAGTGTTTGACTAGATCAGAAGTTAGTATTACTTCACTGGATCACTAGTGTTTGACTAGATCATAAGTTAGTATTACTTCACTGGATCACTAGTGTTTGACTAGATCAGAAGTTAGTATTACTTCACTGGATCACTAGTGTTTGACTAGATCAGAAGTTAGTATTACTTCACTGGATCACTAGTGTTTGACTAGATCAGAAGTTAGTATTACTTCACTGGATCACTAGTGTTTGACTAGATCAGAAGTTAGTATTACTTCACTGGATCACTAGTGTTTGACTAGATCATAAGTTAGTATTACTTCACTGGATCACTAGTGTTTGACTAGATCATAAGTTAGTATTACTTCACTGGATCACTAGTGTTTGACTAGATCATAAGTTAGTATTACTTCTGTGGATATACTGAGCCGGCAAGACGCGTGGTCATAACAACGAAGTGTCCGTTTAAGAAATGCTTGATGTATACAATAAATAATTATAAATGATGGGACATGTTTTATATATATACTATATACTATATATATATATATATATATATATATAAAACCCTAAACTCTATTATTTAAAAAAAAAAAATCATAAAACAACATTTCAAATGATATTCAATCAATATTCTGATAAACTCTTGTCTTAATTCAAGTATTATTTGTGTACTTAAATACTTGTCAAGTTGTACTCTAACTAAAACATGTATCATTGAATACAAACCCAGGATGTTCCTCCTGCAGGTGCTCGAAGAAAAAACGTTCCCGTCGTCGCAGGTCAATGAGGACGAGCCGGAGAAGAAGGACGTGTTCGTGGTGCAGGTCAAAGGTATCCCGTGGACGTCCACGTCTGCAGACCTGCTCCAGTTCTTCTCTGGTGAGAGTCTTGACGTCTGGTCCTGAACAGCAACCATTAAACCCATGACACTCCATGTAGACTGCAACGTCAGTAACGGGGAGTCTGGGATCCACCTGATACCAAATGCTGACGGCAGGCCGTCGGGTCGAGCCTTCGTGGAGCTGGAGCAGTCAAACGACGTGAGGAGAGCACTGGAGAAACACATGTGCAATCTGGACAATCGATACTTGGAAGGTAGTCCTTCCCTCTAACTGATTCATGTTTGTGGTCCTAATGTTTCGTGATGTCTCGTTCAGTGTACGAGCTGACCAACCAGCAGGCCGAAGAGCTTATGCAAAGTTGTGCTGACACCCGAGTGGTCCGAGTCCGAGGGCTTCCTCGCTCCTGCACGGAGGACGAAGTCAACTTATTCTTCAAAGGTGACTCTCTTTTGTTCTTCTAAAAATCTTCTTCTCTCTTTATATTACTCAATATTACATGAGTGGATAAAGTCTCCTAAAGTCGTGAGGCTTCGTGAGGCTTCAATAGGTTTCATAACTCTTCATCCACTGACCAAACATGTCCTCCAGGTCTGCAGATAAACCAGGACGGCATCTCCATAGTCCTGAACAATAAGGGTCAGTGTTCTGGGACAGGTTTCGTCCGGTTCTCCACGCAGGAAGAAGCCGACGAAGCACTGAAGAGGGACAAAAGCTACATCGGCAGCAGGTGGAGATGAAGCCTTGTGTGTCTGACGGAAGATTAACTTTCCTGCTTCTT
This sequence comes from Callionymus lyra, assembly GCF_982586985.1. Classification (NCBI taxonomy): domain Eukaryota; kingdom Metazoa; phylum Chordata; class Actinopteri; order Syngnathiformes; family Callionymidae; genus Callionymus; species Callionymus lyra. The sequence continues at coordinate 53,368,218 of NC_141818.1, forward strand.
TAGATACATCGACGTGTTTCCCAGCAACGTGGAGGAGCTGCTGTCCAGCAGGCGGACCTCGAAGTCCTTGCCCAGAGAGAAGCTCCCTCAGAGGAGCTCCAGGAGCGGTGAGGACATCCAATCTTCTAGAACCTTCCATGTTCAATTCAATTTTATTTAAAGTGTCTCATCATAACAAAGTTATCTCAAGACACTATACAGTTGAAATAAGACTATAGTTGATTAATGAAAAATAGATCCTAGCAATTAAACAAAGAGCAAGAAGCGAAACACTGTACAGTGAGCTATGGCGAGGAAAAACTTCCTTTTAGAAGCAGAAACCTCGAGCGGAACCAGACTCATTGTTGACGGCCTGCCGCTTTGACCGGCTGGGAGGAAGGATGGGGGGGTAGACAGATGGATAAGGAGAGGAGTGAGGGAAATTATAGTCTGAAAAAAAAGAGGAGAGTGTAGGAGAGTCCATGGAGGTGCTGGAGAGACCTCGGGATCTGATGACGTGGTGAAGATCCTGGATCAGCAGCAGCTCTGGAGTTGGATCCCTGGGGCTCCGGGAGAGAAATAAAAAGGTGTGGGTTTAAACTGCACAGGTGATGAATGTAATGCAGAAAAGAAAGATATACAGAGCTCGGTGTCTAAAACTTCTCCAGCATTCTCATAAACAGTAAATAAACAGTTAAGTTAGTTATAGCAGCTAAAGATAAACAGTTAAGTTAGTTATAGGCTTTATCGAAAAAAAGGAAGGTTTTAAGATTGTTTTTAAACATAGAGAGGGTGTCTGTCCTCCGGACTGAAGCCGGTAGTTGGTTCCACAGCAGAGGGGCTTGAAAACTGAAGGCCCTGGCTCCAAATCTACATTTAGAGATTTGTGGTATAACTAATAGATCAGAGTTTAAGGATCGTAAGGTCCTAGAGGGTTGGTAAGTTTGGGTTAAGTCTTTAATGTATGTTGGTGCTAGACCATGTAAGGCTTTATAGGTTAGGAGAAGGATTTTAAGTTGTATTCTAAATTCTACAGGAAGCCAATGTAGGGAAGACAGCACAGGTGTGTTTGCGCCTCTTAGTCTTAGTCAGGACACGAGCTGCAGATGAATGAGCTGAAGATTCTGAGAGACTTTTTAGAACATCCTGACAGAAGAGAGTTACAATAGTCCAGCCTGGAAGTTACAAAAGCATGGATGAGCTTCTGAGCAGCATCTAAAGGAAGGAAGTGCCTGATTTTTTTAAATGTTACGAAGGTGGAAGTAAGCAGTCCGTGAGATTTGTTTTATGTGTGAGTTAAATTATAAGTCCTCGTCAAAGCATACACCCAGATTCTTTACAGTGGTGCTAGTAGCAGGAGCAAGTCCATTTTGTAAAGCTAGATCATTAGTTAAAGATTGTCTGAGATGTTGCGGACCAACTAGTAAAACCTCAGTCTTTTCCGAGTTCAGTAGTAGGAAGTTTTTGGTCATCCATGACTTGATATCTGTGATACAGGACTGTAATTGTGTTAGCAGATTTCTTTCATCTGGCTTCATGGACAAGTAGAGTTGGGTGTCATCAGCATAACAGTAAAAAGTTTATAGAGTGTCTTCTAATCTAGTCCCCTAGTGGGAGCATATAGATTGTGAATAGTATTGGACCAAGAACAGAACCTTGTGGGACACCATAGCTGACCTTGGTGTGTGTCGATGAGAGGTGGTTGACATGTACATAGTGCGTTCTAAGATTTAAACCAGTTTAGAGCAGTTCCACAAATGCCTATATGGTTTTCTAGCCTCTGTAGAAGGATTTGGTGGTCGACCGTGTCAAATGCAGCACTGAGATCTAGAAGAACAAGAACTGAAACATGGCCCTGATCAGAGGCCATCAGTAGGTCGTTACTTACTTTTACCAGGGCGGTCTCTGTGCTGTGGTGTTCCCTAAAACCAGACTGAAACACCTCAAATTGATCATTGTCCTGGAGATAATCACAGAGCTGACTTGTTACCACTTTCTCCAGAACTTTTGAAATGAAGACAAGATTAGAGATAGGCCTATAGTTAGTGAGGACCTCTGGATCGAGAGTGGGTTTTTTAAGCAGAGGTTTAATTACTGCAACTTTAAAAATCTGAGGCACATGATGTCATTGACAAGTTAATAATGTCAAGTATGAAAGTGCTAAGTAAGGGGAACAGTTCTTTAAGTAGCCATGTGGGAATAGGATCGAGAAGACATGTTGTGGACTTTGAGGAGGAAACAACCTGGGACAGCTGTCGAGGACTCACTGGTAGAAAGGAGTCAAAACATGTATCAGTCATAGTGTCTGTGTCCGGTGAAGCTGCACCGGTTGTATTAGAAGAATCTAGCGGGTCTTGAATCTTTCCTCTGATAGTTACAATTTTTTCATTAAAAAAGTTCATGAAGTCACTGCTACTGAGATGGGGAGGGATGGACTGCTTAATGTTGAACTGGTCTCTTGTTCCTTCAGGACCTCTGTCGCAGCAGTTCATCCACATGAGAGGACTTCCCTTCCACGTGTCCGGAAACGACATTGTGAAGGTGAGGAACCTGCAGAACCTGCAGAGCCTGCAGAACCTGAAGAACCTGAAGAACCTGAAGAACCTGAAGAACCTGCTCACATGACTCACAGTCACCTTTCCTCAGTTCTTCCAGCCTCTGGTCCTGTCCCGGATCCTGATCGAGTGCAGAGGAGACGGACGTCCGAGTGGAGAAGCCGATGTGTGGTTCAGCAGCCACCAGGAGGCTGTGGAGGCCATGAGACGAGACCGACAACACCTCGGTGAGACTCCACTCTTCTCTGACGTGGATCCTTTGAATGACATGATTTATTTCAGGAAACCGATACATCGAGCTGTTCCTCAAATCTGCAGACGACACAGACGGAAGATAAACGGTCAGAACTTTGATTTCACCTGCTTTTTTTTGTTTAGCTTCAGTTGATTTATTTTCATTGAATCATTGATTTTTAAATCCTTTCACTTAATCTTCTAAATAAATCTCTTTATTTTATTTCATCTTGATCACATTTTTTTGTCTATTTTAACTAATATTCTGCATTGTTCCTCAAACAAAATTGTAAATGTTTTACATTTTGGTTTGATAGTTTATTAATATATACACATATATACATATATGTGCTTCGGGAGTATGGAGTGAGAGGCTCTACTGAGGCCCTCCAATCACTGTATTCCCGCAGCGGGAGTTGTGTGCGGATCCTTGGATGCAGATCGGATGTATTCCCGGTGAGAGTTGGTCTCCGTCAGGGATGTGCTTTGTCTCCTGTTTCTGGTTTTCATGGACAGGATTTCGAGGCGCAGCTCTGGCGGGGAAGGTTTGCGGTTTGGTGACCTGAAGATCCGATCGCTGCTTTGTGCAGATGATCTGGTTCTCATGGCTTCATCACGCTGCGACCTTCAGCTCTCGCTGGATCGGTTTGCATCTGAATGTGAAGCGGCTGGGATGAGGATCAGCACCTCTAAATCTGAGGCCATGGTTCTCAGCAGGAGAAAGATGGATTGTTCGCTCTGGGTTGAGCCTTTGCCTCAAGTGGAGAAGTTGAAGTATCTTGGGGTCTTGTTCTCGCATGAGGGGGTTCGGGAATTGGAGATTGGTCGGTGAATTGGTGCAGCAGGGGCGGTATTGCATTCGCTCTACCGCACTGTTGTGCGTAAGAGAGAGCTGAGCCAGAAGACAAGGCTCTCTAGTTACCGATCAATCTTTGTCCCAACCCTCGCCTACCGTCATGAGCTTTGGGTCATGAGGGAGAGAACGAGATCTCGGATACAAGTGGCTGAAATGAGTTTCCTTCGATGGGTGGCGGGCGTCACCCTTAGAGATGGGGTGAGAAGTTCGGTCATGAGGGAGAGACTCGGAGTAGAGCCGCTGCTTCTCCGCGTGGAAAGGAGTCAAATGAGGTGGTTCATCTCTTGAGGATGCCCCCTGGGCGTCTCTCTTTGGAGGTGTTCCAGGAGCGTCCAGCTGGGAGGAGACCTAGGGGTCGACCCAGGACCAGGTGGAGAGATTATATCTCTTCACTGGCATTGGAGCGTCTGTGTGTGTGTGTGTGTGTGTTTATCTTGAAACTAAGTAAAAAATGTTAGATTTGTTTCATCATTGATCTACAATAACTATTTAAATGCATTAATCGTTTTAAACATGTTTTTTTTCATCTCATGGTAAACAATGTTTTCTTCTTCAACAGACGGAACTTCATGTATTAAGTAACGACGTGTCAACAAATAAATGTTCCTGCAAAATAAAAAACATCTGGTTTATTTCATTTATTACATTCAAATGTTTGTTTAAATGTATTTGTCAAAAATATATATTTTTTGAATTGTACCTAAAAAAAAAAAACCTTAAAAAAAACAACAACTAATAACTTGTTAAGAATTTTATATTAAGAAGTATTTAATCCAGCAATAAATCAGTTGAGTCGGAGGTTTTTGTGTCTAAATTATTGTTAAAATGTCAAAACATTTTGGGATGTAAAGAAAAAACCAAGATGGACGACAAGCTTTTTTCTATTTCGTCCCTACTGACCGCCAGAGGCGGTGCTTCAAGCACTGAACGTATCCATCTCGCGCATGCGCTGTTCGAGTTTAATACCAACAAAGTCACCTGTGACCCCTGATGACCCCGGATAGGGTATATCTTCCGGTGACATCAGAGGATCTGTTCCTTTTCATCTTCTCACTGCGCAGGTAGCATGTCACAGAGCTAGCTCAAGGACTAGTTCTTTTGTGCGTTGCTGGTAGTCTCGCGACTTCTGGCGGAGCTGCGAAACTTTTGCCCTCCAGAGGCTGCAACAAACTTTGACGCTGAGAAGTTGTAGCGGCTCGCCGTGGACACTTCCGCGGATCGTCATCGTTTGGCTAAGTACTAACTTTCTTATATCATTGAATATCAGTACAACATGTTGTACTCGCTTTTGGTTGTATTTTGATTCATTTCGGTGACGGGATTGTGTTCGCTCCCTCTCCCGACATTTATACCGCTGATATACAGCTACAGTTAGTGAGTGCCGGTGCAACCTATCGCACTCTCTTGGTTATTTTTTACATTTGTTGGTGACGGCAGTGTTTTCGCTCCTTCTCCCGACATTTATACCGCTGATATACAGCTACCGTTAGTGAGTGCCGGTGCAACCTATTGCACTCTCTTGGTTATTTTTAACATTTGTTGGTGACGGCAGTGTTTTCGCTCCCTCTCCCAGCATTTGTGCTACTTCTATCTCATGTGTAACACTCGTTGGTGAAGGCTGTGTTTTAGCTCCCACTCCCAGCGTTTGTTGTTTTTTCTCTGTGTGGCCTTCCGCTCGTTACTAACATGCTTGGCGGCCACTCTTGCTCAGTCTGTATGGCTTCTCTGCAGCCTGAAGATGGCCATGATATGTGTCCCTCATGCCTTGGTCTTGAGCATCTGAGGGAAGGTCTTTCAGAAGATCCCTGTATGAACTGCAGTTTCATGCCCCGGGGAGTAAGGGCTGCCAGCCTTGCTGAGGTGTAACAACTGTTGGTCCTTGTTTCGTTGACCTCAGCCCAGCGGCAGACTCCAGCTCAATCCCGCCGATCTAAACGGCAGGCTGCTGAGACTAGAGGCCCCACTTCTAGGAAGAAGGTTAGAAAAGAGTCTGGACTTGCTTCCAAGGTGGACCAATTAACAGAGGAGGTTAATCAAATGAGATCCTTCTTCCTGGCCTTCAAGTCTGGCTCTCCAAAGCCTATGACGCAGCGGCACGCATGGGACGCATAGGTAATTCTATGTCCCACCTGATGCTTGCTTTATCAGCATCCCTACAGGAGACTCCACTGGATGCTTCTGTCCATAATTTCAGTGACTCTTCCCTGCAGGCATTCGCGCTGATGTCTAGAGAGCTGGGGCAGTTGATGTCCACTCTCGTCCAGGCTCGCCGCCAGGTTTAGCTGGCACAATCACCTCTGACAGAGGCATGCAGGAGAACCCTCCGCAGTGTTCCAGTGGAACCGGGGGAACTGTTCGGACCTGCAGCGCTAGAGGCACTTGAGCGTACTGTCCAAGCCAGACAAACTCAACAGCAGCTGTCCGGGCTTCGCAGGAGTGTGCCTCCTCCGGGCAGACCTAGGGGTTCTTCAGCTCCTCCCCAGCGCCGCTCTCATCCACAGGCTTACCCCAGAGGCTACCTCAGGTCTCAGTGCCCACGTCCACAGCCTGCTCAGCAGGCGGAACAGACTTTTCGAGCCCCTGAGCGGCTGCCCTCTGGACAACCTCAGGCCTCACATACTGTCCATCGTACCCCCAGAGCCTTTCGAGGCCGGGGGACCCGGGACTGAGGCATTGGGGTCGGCTGTTTTTCCCAGCAGCATCTCAGCTATTGGGCTGCTTACACCCGGGACCCTTGGGTGCTCTCCACCTTGACCAACGGGTACAAACTTCAATTCCGACGCCGGCCCCCAACCGTCGGCCAGGTCAAGATGACCATCATACGTGACCCGGCAAAAGCCCAAACCCTCAACCAGGAGTTGTCCGTCCTCCTGGACAAGGGTGCAATCGAGCAGATAGATCCCCTGTTACAACCAGGAGGGGTCTCCTCCACTTACTTTCTGGTAACAACGAAAGATGGCGGACTCCGCCCTATCCTCGACTTGAGGGGACTCAACAAGTTCCTGAAGGTCTTGAAATTCCACATGCTCAGCCCTGCAGAGGTTCTGTGCACTGTTTCCAGAGAGGAGTGGTTTACTTCAATAGACCTGAACTTACCTGAATTTACCTAGATGACTGGCTCATCTGTGCTCCGTCCCGGTCTCGGGTGACCCTGGACACGACAAGCCTTCTTTCCCATGTGTCTCGACTAGGTCTCAGGGTGAACTCTATAAAGAGTTGCCTAGTTCCCTCGCAGAGCACAATTTTTCTCGGTATGACACTTGATACAGTCTCAATGAAGGCCTGGCCTTCACCACAGCGGGTGGACGACATCCTCCGCGTCCTTCCCCTCTTTTTGCAGGGGCATGTGGTTGCATTACGTGGAGTTTCTGCGACTCTTAGGCAAACTGACGGCTGCCGCCACCGTGGTCCCTTTGGGGCTGTCGCTACGTCCCCTTCAGAGGTGGCTGAACAACTTTCATTTGGATGCCAGGTGGCACCGGCACAGGAGACTCAAGGTGTCACACCGTTGCCTCCTTGCTCTGGCTCCGTGGAGAGTAAGACGTTTTCTCCTCCAATGCATGCAGATGGGTTCGGTTGCATTCCGTTGAAAGGCCATCACAACAGACGCCTCCCTCTCAGGGTGGGGTGCAGTGTGGCAAAACCGTACAGCCCAGGGGCTGTGGTCTGCTCGAGACTGCTCGGAGCACATCAGTGTTCTAGAGCTACGAGCTGTGTATATGGCCCTGCAGTACTTTCTTCCCTTCCTGAGCGGGCGACATGTGCTTGTGCGGTCAGACAATGTGTCGACCGTATTGCATATAAACCACCAGGGGGGCACCAGGTCTGCACAGCTGTTGCAAGCATCCTGGGACCTCCTGCTGTGGGCGGCTCCACGCCTGGCCAGCCTGGGAGCAATGTATTTGCCCAGGGACCGGAATCAGGTCGCAGACCTGCTCTCTCGGGGCAAGCCTCCGTCGGGGGAGTGGCGGCTTCATCCAGAGGTGGTGCTCAATATCTGGGACATCTTCGGCAGAGCAGAGGTAGATCTGTTTGCCACAGAGGAGTTGACCCATTGCCCCCTCTGGTTCTCCCTGAAAGAGAAAAGCAGTCCTCTGGGCCGGGATGCTCTTGCGCACGACTGGCCAGAAGGTCTCCTCTATGCTTTTCCCCCAATCCCTCTGATATTTTTAACACTACAGAGGGTCCTCCAGCAGGGTCACAGGCTGCTGTTGGTAGCCCCCTTCTGGCCAGAGAGAACATGGTTTCCACTGCTGCGCAGGCTCTGCCGCAGCTCACCATGGCGCCTCCTCGACAGGAAGGATCTCCTGTCTCAGCTAGAGGGCCAGATTTGGCATCCCGACCCTCTTCGCCTGCAACTATGGGTCTGGCCGCTCTCGCAGACCTTCACCAAGTGTGTGGAGGCAGCAATGGAACCAATAAGAGCAAATGGGGTGAGCATCTCACCTATTTAGCGACTTGTTGATCCTTGCCAGGTCAGAGGCAGAAAGTCACGCTCACACACAGCAGATGTTGAGCCATTTTGTCAACCTGGGGTTCATGGTGACCCTCAGCTGGAAGCTCGCCGCCATGAAGAAAGAAGGATGGCAGCAGGCGCTGTTATGTCCCTCCTGGGGTCAGACCAAAGTCAGCAGTGTCTGTAACAGACCGGTGTACTTCAACTGGCTAGTGTTGAAAGCAATTCACAACGTCCTGCTTCACCTCTCTCTCCCCAACTGTCACAGTCCAACGTCCTAGTGCTATCAGACAGCTCCACCGGTTACGTGAATCGCCAGGATGGAGTCAGATCTCCAGCCATTCTGAGTGTGGCAAAGAAGATTTGGCTGTGGGCAGACTGTCACCTGCTTTCTCTCAGAGCTCAGCATGTGCCGGGTGCGCATAATGTAGTAGCAGACAGACTGTCAAGGGGGGCTGTCCAGGATGAATGGGGTCTGTCCGAGTCGTGGCTACCAAAATGTGGTCTTGGTTCGGTCACATGGTGGCAGACCTCTACGCCAAAAAGGAGAACTTCAAATAGACATTTGACTCTCCCTCAGGGCCCCTGATTGCCCCTCACTAGGCGTTAACGCTTTGGCCCACTTAACTTGGCTGGCCGGTTACTGTTTGCCTTCCCTCCTCCGCTGCGACTCCTCCCCTTGTTTCAGGGAGCAAACCTGGGGAGTCTGAGGTTAATAAAGGTGGCGCCGTACTCCCCGGGCAGGGGGGACTCTGACGGCACCCCTGGTGCTGGGTCTGCCTCTCAAAAAGTGACTCTTACATAGGACAAGCTGAGCGGGACTCTGGACCCGGACTTCCCAACCCGCTGGGCCTCACACATTTGAGCCTCTTGACCAAGTCCCACTGGACATTTTGTTTGAGGTTTCGCTCCTTCTGGTACGGACATCCACGAAGAGAGCGAGCGAGCCTCGTGCTCTCTCCATTAGTCCGGTTGACAACACAGTTGCTGGAAGCTTGACGTCATGTGACGTCAGCAGGCACTGTTTGTGTCCCCTGGGGCTCATGGCAGCAGCTCACAGGCGGCTGGGCTTGCTGCAAATGAGTGACATTTTGTCTTTAAGGTTTCACTCCTTCTGGACCTGACATCCACGAAGAGAACTAGTGAGCTTATGCTCTCCCCATTAGCCCTGAGTGTCTTCCTTGAGTCGAGGAATCATCAGTGTCATTGCATCCGATCCCAGCGTTCCGTCGTCCGAATGTTCAGGTCCTTCCGGGCAACAACTCTTACGCTGCAGGCCTTCCAACCGCCGCCCCACTGGGAACCGGGTCAAAATCGTCTTCACCTGTTGTCCTGTGCGGGTTTTGTTTTGCTACGCCTGGCCTCATTCGGCCGCTCGGATGCCCTATTCTTTGCCACGGTAGATGTTGGCCTGGTGAGCCGGTCTTCCCTCAGAGGTCTCTCATTGGGTGGGATCAGCCATTATCCAGGCCTAGCAGGCAGCGGGTGGATCTGCTCCTAGCAAATTAGGGGCACATTTCACCCGTGGTGTGGCGGGTTCAATGGCTCTTTCGTGGGGTGTTGTCTTGGGAGCCTCTTGGGCATCCACCTCAGCTTTAGCTAGAGCCTATCTCCTCGACATGCAGCAGGATCAGTAGCTCATACTGTTTTTGAGCGATTCCATTCCCCCGAGGCCCGTGGCCCCAATGGATTTGGATCCCTTTCGGTGTGTCTTGCTTCATTCTTTGATCTACGATTTAAGGTGTGATTTGCAAATAAAAAGATGTTTTAAATAACTGGTGTCGTATCTCTAATTCTGATCCAAGCTTGCCTCGAACCAGTGAATCAGTCTGGAGTGGAATGTTGATTGTGAATGTGTAGTCAAATGTTTAAGCTTTTAGATGAAGCGAGTAATTTATACTTTATAATTTGATTATCTTTTAGCATTGATTTAAGTATGGCGTATACATATAGTGTATAATAATTTTAATCTAACAGAATTGTACACGTTTCTTATCTCAACAAGAAGAGCATGCCCACATGGCTACATCCTCTTTCCCAACACATATCTTTCACAGTTTGGAACTATTGACACACGGAGGTCTCCGTCAATGATATCAGAGACACACACCAAGGTTCACACAAAGTTGAGGCACAGATGCTTAGAGCCTTCAACTTTTGAACCCTGCTTTTTGGGAATAACAAGTTTGTTAAAAGATAAAATACAAGGATAGATAGATAGATAGATAGCGACGTTCGCATATGCAGCGTGTGACGTCATCACGTAGGAAGTGTGGGGACAGAAAATGTACCTACACTGGTGCTGTGTCTCAAATCACATACTTCTCTTAGTATACTAGAAGTTAGTATGCGTCAGGATAGTGTACATACTAACTAGTAACTAATTCTCCACAGATAGTATGTCTCAAATCAAACTCTGCTGCTACGCACTAACCGGAATTGACGTGACAGCTTCTTCTTCTACTACTATTTAACGATGGTTGCAACCAACTGTTTGAACGCTATCGCCACCTGCTGGCAGCACGTTTTGCAAGTTTGGAAAAAGAAATAAAGAAAAAATATGAGAATCGAAATATTTACGAGATATTTAAGCTGGTATCAGCACCGAAGATGTGTCATCCTCCTACTGTTGGCTGAAAATACACCTGCAAGTATATGAACGTAACTTCCGTTTACAACGTCACTAAAATGGCGGCCGTTTAGGGTGGTTAGTGTCCATCGAACCTTTTCTAGTTTTGTGGGCGTTTTAGTGACAATTTAGTGTGCATGGCGTACTAAATTTCTCATACTAAGAATTGAGACGCATTAACGCACTAAAATTACTGAGTACGCAAGTATGCGATTTGAGACACAGCACGGGATACTGTAGGCTAGTGATGGCGAGATTAAAATTCCAATTCTCAGTTTGAGCCCTACCACTACCACTACTCCTAGCACTACCACTTCGCCACCCGGTAGGCCCTTCGCGTCACCCTTCAGATTTGGGCACGGCCTACCCTACGTTAAGTCATCAATCGTTGCCGCTGACGTCAGCAGAAGCGACTCAGAACCTGCTGCAACAACAACACTGGCTTTGCTCCTGGCGTTATATCGTTATATATCGTCTTTCTACAACAAGTCGCCGACCTATCCGGAGAAGAAGATATCATCGAAACATCCAAGTGCTGTTAGACAATTTCACGGTAAGTTTTTGCTTGAAAATAAGTTTTATACGCGCTAACGCTACCAGCGATTTATGTGTTTCTTTGTTTTGTTTTTAAAGTATGCAAACAGTATTGAAGTAAATTTGGAGCTTATTGTGGTTATTTTGTTCGATGTATTTTGAGGTTTATTAACTTTTTACGACCACAATTGTAAGCGGAATGCTAAACGTGCTAGCAATGGTCAATACAAGCAATCTATTTTAACGTGTTTCTTTGTTGTTGTTTCCTAAAAAATGCAAACGTTAGTGAACTAAAGTTTGGAGCTTATTGTGATTGTGTTAATCGATGTATTTTTAGGTTTATGCACTTTTTACGACCACAATTGTAAGCGGAATGCTAAACGTGCTAGCAATGGTCGATACAAGCGATCTATTCACATGTTTCTTTGTTGTTCAGTGTGTGAATTTTCCTCCTCAGACTGGTTCTCTCTCAGTGAACTGCAGAAACAACTTCAACTTGAACTTACTACTGTTATGGTTCAACGTGGAGACTGAGCTACAGCAGGATTTTTGCCTGTTATGTTTTTTGTTGTTTGTTTTATTAAAATGTTTATAATTGAACATTTGTATTTGTATTTATTGTACCTGTATGATTGTAAATGTGTATTTAGGAATGACAACACTAGAACTTGTAAAAACAAATCTTGTATTTGACCAAATAATCTGACTCATTTAACATGCAGAACCAAAATAAAGTGCAACAACCAAACAACAATAGTGCATAAACAAAATAATGCTTAAACAAACACTCAAAAAAAGAAAGTCCATCTACATTTTGTCTTTATTTTCCTAAGACAGATCTTTTTGTTGCTCTTCATGCCTCCTTTGCTGCCTCCTCCAAGTACCGTTAGGGTGTTGCAGGCATTGAAGCTGGGAGACCGGTGACAGAATCCAGACGTGCACCTGAGGCGAGTGGTGGGTGTCGGAGCTCCCGAAGTGCTGGACCCGGTTCGGGGCATTCTGCATCATCCTGGAGAACTGAGAACTGAATTAAACATCGTTTTTTATATGCAAGAAATAATACTGTAGCGAGCTTCAGTGAGCGTCAGGCACAGAGAACAAGGGTGTCTTTTCCACACTGCCACAGACAGGTGCCTTTTATTTAACAGAGCCCGTACAGGCTTCAGTAACATGTAAAACATGGTGAGGTTGAGGACCCATAATGCACCAGTCGCTACAATACTTTTCACAGTAAATACACAAACAATAGCATCTTAACTGTTACTCTTAAAAGTGTATTAGCATGAAATGTTGTTAAACAATGCTTAATTAGCGTCGAATTAAACATCGTTTTTTATATGCAATAAATAATACTTTTCACATGAAATACACAAACAACTAACATCATCACTGTTAAAAGTTAACAACTTAAAAGTTTATTAGCATGAAATATCGTCTAAATAATGCATACTCAAGAGTTTATGAACAAACAATTGCTAACGTTAGCATCTTCACCGTGTGTTTATATTTTATCAACATGGACTATCAGCAAAAACAATGCTTTCACATGAATTTTATGAAGAAACACTAAAGCAAGAATACTCACATTTATGTACTGTGTTGCTCACAATTCTTACGTCTCCGTCAGCACTCGGTTGCGAAGTGTGCCTCCGACATCACTACCTCTAGTAGGGAGACCTGGCACTACCTTGGACACTATCCCTACGCCGAAAGTAGAATTGGGAATCCACTACACCTCGCGGGCACGTGCAAACGTAGTGGTAGGGCGTAGTGGTAGTGGTCCAACTGAGAATTGTAATCGAGCCTAATGAAGCACTGAAGCCTCCCAGCCCAGTAGTTCATCTTTGGAGCAAAGCCTCGCGAGGCTTCATTTGCACGACCATGCCATCATGTGGACAATTGGGAGCGTTGCATATTTTGTGCGCAAATGATTGTGATAATAAAAAATTGTGCTTGACTAACTTGTTTTCTGAAATACTTATTTTTATTTTTTTTTAAAAGCAACAGTGCATGGCTTCAGTCTGTTTTTTTTTATTATTTCACCAGCTTTGGAAGTTCCCGAGCGATAACCGAACCGGTCACGTGACGGGCCGGTTCGCGAGGTGTCCTCGAATGTCATCACTACGTCTCCACCTACGTCTCCACCACACGCTTCATGAAAATTTCCTGGATTACTCGACACACGCTTCGACACAGTCGGACACATCACTACTGTAGGCTGCCCCGATCCTGTACTGACAAATACAACTCCTCGCCCTCGTGACCTTTGAACCCTCCACACCTTTTAACAAAGTCTTCAAATAAACCTATGGTTGTGGGTGTTGACATTTTTAATGTATTTAACAGAAGACAAACTCAATTAAAACTAATCAAGAGTCATGTGATCGTTGAATCAAGTGAGACAATAAAAGCTTTTATCACGTCGATCTTGGTTGTTTTTTTTACATTCCAAAAACGTTTTGACATTTTAACAATAATTTAGACACAAAAACCTCCGACTCAACTGTTTATTGCTGGATTAAATACTTCTTAATATTAAATTCTTAACTAGTTATTATTTGTTTTTTAAAGCTACAATTAAAAATATATATTTTTGACAAATACATTTAAACAAACATTTGAATGTAATAAATGAAATAAACCAGATGTTTGTTTTGCAGGAACATTTATTTGTTGACACGTCGTTACTCAATACATGAAGTTCTGTCTGTTGGAGAAAAAAACATTGTTTACCATGAGATGAAAAAAAACATGTTTCAAACTATTAATGTATTTAAATAGTTATTGTAGATCAATGATGAAACAAATCTAACATTTTTACTTAGTTTCAAGATAAACATTCATAGCCACACACACACACACACACGCTCCAATGCCAGTGAAGAGATATAATCTCTCCACCTGGTCCTGGGTCGACCCCGAGGTCTCCTCCCAGCTGGACGCTCCTGGAACACCTCCAAAGAGACGCCCAGGGGGCATCCTCAAGAGATGAACCACCTCATTTGACTCCTTTCCACACGGAGAAGCAGCGGCTCTACTCCGAGTCTCTCCCGAGTGACAGAACTTCTCACCCCATCTCTAAGGGTGACGCCCGCCACCCGTCGAAGGAAACTCATTTCAGCCACTTGTATCCGAGATCTCGTTCTCTCCCTCATGACCCAAAGCTCATGACGGTAGGTGAGGGTTGGGACAAAGATTGATCGGTAACTAGAGAGCTTTGTCTTCTGGCTCAGCTCTCTCTTATGCACAACAGTGCGGTAGAGCGAATGCAATACCGCCCCTGCTGCACCAATTCACCGACCAATCTCCAATTCCCGAACACAATCATGCGAGAACAAGACCCCAAGATACTTCAACTTCTTCACTTGAGGCAAGGGCTCAACCCAGAGAGAACAATCCATCTTTCTCCTGCTGAGAACCATGGCCTCAGATTTAGAGGTACTGATCCTCATCCCAGCCGCTTCACATTCAGATGCAAACCGATCCAGCGAGAGCTGAAGGTCGCAGCGTGATGAAGCCATGAGAACCAGATCATCTGCACAAAGCAGCGATCGGATCTTCAGGTCACCAAACCGCAAACCTTCCCCGCCAGAGCTGCGCCTCGAAATCCTGTCCATGAAAACCAGAAACAGGAGACAAAGCACATCCCTGACGGAGACCAACTCTCACCGGGAATACATCCGATCTGCATCCAAGGATCCGCACACAACTCCCGCTGCGGGAATACAGTGATTGGAGGGCCTCAGTAGAGCCTCTCACTCCATACTCCCGAAGCACATATATGTATATATGTGTATATATTAATAAACTATCAAATGAAAATGTAAAACATTTACAATTTTGTTTGAGGAACAATGCAGAATATTAGTTAAAATAGACAAAAAAATGTGATTAAGATGAAATAAAATAAAGAGATTTATTTAGAAGATTAAGTGAAAGGATTTAAATCAATGATTCAATGAAAATAAATCAACTGAAGCTAAACAAAAAAAAGCAGGTGAAATCAAAGTTCTGACCGTTTATCTTCCGTCTGTGTCGTCTGCAGATTTGAGGAACAGCTCTATGTATCTGTTTCCTGAAATAAATCATGTCATTCAAAGGATCCACGTCAGATAAGAGTGGAGTCTCACCGAGGTGTTGTCGGTCTCGTCTCATGGCCTCCACAGCCTCCTGGTGGCTGCTGAACCACACATCGGCTTCTCCACTCGGACGTCCGTCTCCTCTGCACTCGATCAGGATCCGGGACAGGACCAGAGGCTGGAAGAACTGAGGGAAGGTGACTGTGAGTCATGTGAGCAGGTTCTTCAGGTTCTTCAGGTTCTTCAGGTTCTTCAGGTTCTTCAGGTTCCTCACCTTCACGATGTCGTTTCCGGACACGTGGAAGGGAAGTCCTCTCATGCGGATGAACTGCTGCGACAGAGGTCCTGAAGGAACAAGAGACCAGTTCAACATGGAAGGTTCTAGAAGATTGGATGTCCTCACCGCTCCTGAAGCTCCTCTGAGGGAGCTTCTCTCTGGACGAGGACTTCGAGGTCCGCGTGCTGGACAGCAGCTCCTCAACGTTGCTGGGAAACACGTTGATGTATCTAAAGAAGCAGGAAAGTTAATCTTCCGTCAGACACACAAGGCTTCATCTCCACCTGCTGCCGATGTAGTATTTGTCCCTCTTCAGTGCTTCGTTGGCTTCTTCCTGCGTGGAGAACCGGACGAAACCTGTCCCAGAACAAAGACCCCTACTGTTCAGGACTATCGAGATGCCGTCCTGGTTTATCTGCAGACCTGGAGGACATGTTTGGTCAGTGGATGAAGAGTTATGAAACCTATTGAAGCCTCACGACTTTAGGAGACTTTATCCACTCATGTAATATTGAGTAATATAATAAGAGAGAAGAAGATTTTTAGAAGAACACAAGAGAGTCACCTTTGAAGAATAACTTGACTTCGTCCTCCGTGCAGGAGCGAGGAAGCCCTTGGACTCGGACCACTCGGGTGTCAGCACAACTTTGCATAAGCTCTTCGGCTTCCTGGTTGGTCAGCTCGTACACTGAACGAGACATCACGAAACATTAGGACCACAAACATGAATCAGTTAGAGGGTTGGACTACCTTCCAAGTATCGATCGTCCAGATAGTTCTTGTGTTTCTCCAGAGCTCTCCTCAGGTCGTTTACCTGCTCCAGCTCCACGAAGGCTCGACCCGACGGCCGGCCGTCAGCATTTCGCATCAGGTGGATCCCAGACTCCCCGTCACTGACGTTGCAGTCTACATGGAGTGTCATGGGTTTAATGGTTGCTGTTCACGACCAGACGTCAAGACTCTCACCAGAGAAGAACTGGAGCAGGTCTGCAGACGTGCACGACCACGGGATACCTTTGACCTGCACCACGAACACGACCTTCTTCTCCGGCTCGTCCTCATTGACCTGCAACGGCTGGAATGTTTTTTCTTCGAGCACCTGCAGGAGGAACATCCTGGGTTTGTATTCAATGATACACGTTTTAGTTAGAGTACGACTTGACAAGTATTTAAGTACACAAATAATATTATAAAAATATTGATTGAATATCATTTGAAATGTTTTGTAAATGATTTTTGCTTAATAATAGAATTTAGGGTTTTATTTTTTATATATATATATATATATATAAAAAACATGTGCTAAGATTGTGTACAATTAAATCAAGCATTTCTTAAACAGACACTTTGATCAATCAGTGTCACGTTCTGTAAAGTTGTCAATTTGTACTTCTATGTCTCGTTGTTGTTTACGTCTCCGTCTGTCTGTGAACTGTGCGGCGCAGCTTGTTAGGCTCGGTTGCTATGGCGACGCGTCTTGCCGGCTCAGTGTATACACGGAAGTAATACTAACTTCTGATCTAGTCAAACACTAGTGATCCAGTCACTCGTCTCTTTCAACCTCCTTTGTTAAAGCAACATATTGTAAGAACTTTTCATCTCGTCTCAGTTGTTTTCTTATAAGATCGTGAACTTGAGGAGCTTAAAGAGGTTCAGGATGGCCAAGGAGGAGTACAAGAGGAAAACTGGAGGAGCAACTGGCGCAGGGCAACACAAGGGATGTGTGAAAAGGCCTGAAGAACATCTCAGGTCATGGCCAGAGTGGAGCCAGAGCCACAGCAGGGGGAGACCAAAGATGGGCCACTGAACTTAACCAGTATTTCAACCGGTTTGATCAGGGCCCCCCTCCATCTCTGCCCCCCACTCTTCACAAAGCTGCTTCTCCTCTGCTTCAGCCCCCTCCCCCCCAACTGTTCTCACCTCCAAGCCACCTCTCTCCCCCCCAACATGCCCTACTGCCTCAGCTGCCCAACCCCCCACAGCCACCTCTCTCTGTTACATCTGAAAAGGTGAGGAGAGAATTAAGGCGACTGAAGATCAGGAAAGCTGCTGGACCAGATGGACTCAGCCCCAGACTGCTCAGGGACTGTGCTGATCAACTTTGTAAGTGGGTCACACACATCTTCAACCTGAGCCTCAAACTGGAGAAGGTCCCGGTCCAGTGGAAGACCTCCTGTGTGGTTCCGGTTCCCAAGGCGGTGCACGCGAAGGAGTCAAGCCACTTCAGACCAGTCGCCCTGACCTCCCATCTGATGAAGACCTTGGAGAGGCTGGTACTACTTGATTTCTCAAGTGCTTTCAACACCATCCAGCCGGCGCTGCTAAGGAAGAAGATGGAGGACGCAGGAGTTGGGACACAGCTGGCAGCATGGACGATGGACTACCTCACCAACAGGCCGCAGTATGTGAGGCTGCAGGACTGCTGGTCTGAGGTGACCATCTGCAGCACCGGGGTGCCTCAAGGGACAGTGCTGTCACCTTTCCTTTTTTCCCCTCTACACGGCGGACTTTACCTATGACTCCAGCAGCTGTCACCTCCAGAAGTTTTCTGACGACTCGGCCATTGTGGGCTGCGTGTCTGGGGGGGGGGGGCGAGCTTGAGTACAGGTCAGTCATCAAGGACTTTGTTGACTGGTGTGAGAGCAACTACCTTTGCTTAAACACTGGTAAGACAAGGGAGATGGTGATTGACTTCAGGAAAAAGTCCCCACCACATCAACCGGTGAGCATCCAGGGCTCGGACATTGAGCTGGTGGACAGCTTCAAATACCTGGGTGTTCACCTCAACAATAAACTGAACTGGTCCACACATATCAACGCCGTGTATAAGAAGGGCCGAAGTCGCCTCCACCTCCTGGGGAGACTGAGGTCCTTCGGAGTGTGCAGACCACTATTAAGGACCTTCTATGACTCCGTGGTAGCCTCTGCTATCCACTACGCTGTGGTCTGCTGGGGAGCAGGCAGCACGGACCGGGACAGGAAGAGATTGAACAGGCTGGTCACGAGGGCCGGCTCTGTCCTGGGCCGCTTGCTGGACTCGTGGAGGAGGTGGGAGAGAGGAGGACACTCTCCAGACTATCCTCCATCAGGGACAACACTCTTCACCCACTGCACCTGACCGTGGAGGAGCAGCTCCTTCAGTGGCTCAGGCCCCCCAGTGTAGGACGGAGTGTTATAGAAGGTCCTTCATCCCAACTGGTGTCAGGATATTTAACTCTACTTTAAATATCCTGATGCTAATCCGTAGTGTGTTTTTATTCTCGTGTGTTTTATTTTATTTTTTGTTTTTATTTTATCTTATTATTATTGTTATTATTTTTTTTAATTTTATTTTCTTAATAGTGTTACATTTCCAATATTGTAAATAATTTGTATATCTTTAAGATCTTTTTTTTTTTATTATCTCTTTTATTCTTTCTCTTTTCCTTGCACTTTATTTCTTTTTCAACTGTGCTGTTGTAAAAGTGTTTATCATCTCTGGGGATAAATAAACATTTTCTATTCTATTCCAAACAAACCTGTCCGTCTTCACTGTAAGCTACCATACCATCTGTACAATCTAATAATTTGATAAACTCCATACACAAATATTGTCTTAAATTAAATATAAAAGTATTATTTGTGTATTTTACGCATTCAACCATTTCATTATTGAAAGATTTGTTCATATTTAGAATGAATTGATTGTATAATTTTAAATTCAATCTTTCAATACTCTGACGACACAGACGTACTTATTTGTGGTAAAGATAGACACATAATTAATACTTGTAATTAAACAGACATATGATTTATTCTCAAACAGAGAATAAATATTAAATCATAATTTAAAACATTTTAAAACAGATTCAAAGAGTTTCCTGTGAGATGCTAACCGTGGTGCAGAACCGGTCTTGACTTGTGAAGATGGACCAGGGCCGGAGGTTCCGAACAGATCCCGGGCGACTGGACGAGGGCCATGAAGGTCGTTGCAGGAACACGCACAAGGTTCTGGTTCTGGTCGCTGTCAAAGGTCCAAAACACCGACGCAGCAACAACGACATTGACTTCCCGGCTACAGACATGTTAGCATGTAGCTTCACAACAACCACGCGAGCTTTGACTTGTAACTTATAAACGAACCAACACTTGGTTCCGGAACCAGTGACGAGTTAAATCCATTCAAATAAAGAAGAAAATAAAGAAGAACGTGAGAGCATGAGTACGTGCGTCTCACGTGCGTCAGTCAAGGGCAGAGTCTGTACAGATCCTACAGTATCGCGTCTGCGCATGTGCGCTGACGTCGCAAACTTGATGACGTCACTACGGTTCTCTCTGAGAGACAAAGGTCGTTCAACCAACAGTATCGCTGCTGCGCATGCGCGGGATTTGCTCGAAAGCGTTTTGAAACTCTTTACCGTGAGAGTCAAAGTAATCCAACAATGATTCAAAACATATTTACGTGCTGTAATGAAATAAACACGCGACCGAGATCCTACCTTTGTTTACTTCATTAGTGTTTTATTCACATCGCTATTATTAAACGGATCATAGATCAATGTTTGGACAGAGAATCATTTAATCTAAATATAGACTTTGACTAACTGTGCGATAAAAACAAGTTATTTATTAAAAATAATTGATCCAATAATTAGCTTCATTAGTACTCAGTTATTTCTAAAGTAGCAACAATACTCACTAAAATATATACTTTAAAGGTCAAGATAAAACTGAGAACAATACAGAAAATCAAGGAAAAGCCTGAACAAACAGAAACGTCTTAAGATGTTTCTTAAAGGAGTCAGTAGATCCATCAAGTGCAAAGAGAGAGAAGATCGTTCCAAAGCTTAGGAGCAACAGTCTGGAAGGATTTCTCTCCTCTGGTCCTGAACCGTGTGCGAGGAACCATCAGTAGTTTCTGCTCCACAGACCTCAGAGCCAGAGCTGGGGTGTAAGTCTGGATCAGATCACTGATGGAAGGTCTGACCATGAATAGATCTGAAAGTAAGAACCAGAATTTTTAAGTTGATCCTGAAAGAAACTGGCAGCCAGTGAAGAGTTTGAAGGATCGGAGAAATGTGAGTTCTTCTACTAGAGCGGCTCAGAATTCTGGCTGCAGAGTTTTGTATGAACTGCAGGTGAGACACATCCTTCTGGTTAAGACATTAAAACAAACCGTTACTGTAGTCATATGTATTCACAAATAAACAAGCGTGGAATATCCGTGTAGGTGTCCATCATGGATGATGACAGTCATCCTCTGAGCACTGTCATCAGTGAGCAGAGAAGCAGAATGAGTGCACGAATGCTCCTACCCAGGTGCAACACTAATAGACTCAGGGACTCATTCATTCCTCGGGCTATTAAATTGTACAATTCTGAGTTCGGGGGCAGGAGTGGAGTGAGAGTATCTGGATGTTCTGTTCTATGTTAGTCTTTGTATCCTTTGTCTTTGTTGTTTTTCTTTGACCTATGTTCTTTGTCTTTATCTTTAGACTTAGATTGTGTCATCTTGTTCTTTTTCTCTTTATGTTCTTCCTCTTATTTTATTTTTATTTATTATTTTGTATTGTTTAGGGAAAATTGCTGGCTGTTGGAAAAAACAATTTCCCGAAGGAGACCTCCTGAGGGATCAATAAAGTTTTACCTTACCTTACCTTACCTTATTTACACAGGTGTTTAGCCGTAGCTTCGGACCAAGAACAACACACACGTCACTCCCGATGTATCCATGCGCCGTGCGCTATAGAAAACAGTCCCTTAACACCACATCTCCCTTCCTTTGAGTCTGTTGAGACATAGTGTTACCATAACCAAATAAACATTTTCTTCAGAACAAATGAATAGAAATGTGTGCAAACAATATTTCAAGCATGTTTCCTTTAACATTTAACTAGGGTTTTCTCTCCCAAACAATTATTTACACAAACTCCTTAAATCTTTCTGGAGGTTTTATTTCCACTTCTTCTCAACACTTTAGGACTCTCCGGTTTGACAGGAGAAGAATCTTATTCCGTGGCTTCCGTTTGTTCACATTTTCTTTCTCAGTCTCGAGCCTTCAGTTGGTTGTTCAGGTGTTTAAACAGTTTGTCAATTTTGAAAGGTTCAAAATTTCAATATACTGGGAAAAATAATCAACCACCACTAAATCGTTTTTTCCCTCAAAGTGACAAATGTCAGCCGCGATTCTCTCCCACGGACGACTTGGTAGCGGTGTACAGATAACAGGCTCTTTCTTTTGAGATGGTTTCATCTCCTGACATTCTCTACACACACTGATTAGGTCCTGAATGTTTTTACTCAGACCCGGCCACCAAACACTACATTTCTCATGACACTTCACTATGCCTTGGTGGCCATCGTGAATGCGCTGTAGTATTTCCGACCTCATGTTTTGTGGAATTACTATTCTGTCGTTGTAAAGTAATGAACTTTGTGAGTAAGGTGATCACGATGTGAGAAATAAGGTTTCACACATACCGGTACATCAGCATAATACCTCGGCCATCCATCTGTAATGAACTTTTGGATCAACTTCAACTCTGGGTCTAGTTGAGTCTGCTTTCTAATCAGTTCCAGCTTTACAGGGGAAACTGGCCAACTTCCTTGAACTCCTTCCTCGTACGCCTCCATCTCACTGGTCAGTTCTGATACTTCTTGTTAAACTTCTACCAGTGGATGTCGAGAGAGTGTATCTGCCACGACTAACTGTTTCTGGTACAAACTCTGCCACAGGATTGTATCTCATCATGCGGATCAGCAGTCTCTGGCACCTCATAGGCACACTCTTTGCTGTTAATAAGTGGTACAAGTGGTTTGTGGTCAGTCTGAAGTCTGAAAGAATCTACAATCCCCATGTCCATGTTACATCAGTCTTTAACAAGTCATTCTTGGCTCGGATGTATAAAGATATTTATTTACATTTATATATTTATAATATAACATGTATCCTCCGTTCTCTCACTGGGCTGCTGTACACACTGGTGAAAACGTGCTCGTTCATGTATGACGTTAACTTTTGGCACAAAATAATTGTCCAGTTTGCCCAGCAGGGTTTCATAGTCATCTTCATCTCCTTCTTGCCCAAAGACAAACGTTTTTAAACACTTGCTCGGACTCTTTTCCAAGCGAATAGAGCAGCTACACACCTGCACTTCTCCCTCCTCCTTCTTTAACTTTTTTGCCACGCAGTAGCGCTGGTCTACATTCTGGCCAAAGTTGCGGGCGAGAAAAGTCCAAACTCCAAAGCGTGGAGTTTTATTTACACACGTCTTTAGCCGTAGCTTCGGACCAAGAACAACACAAAACACACATCACTCCCGATGTATCCATGCGCTATAGAAAACATAGTCCCTTAACACCATAGTTACAATAGTCCAGGTGAGAAGACACAAATGCATGGATTACAAGCTCCAGATCATGTTGTGAAAACATTTTCCTAAGTTTAGAGATTTTTCACAGTTGAAGGAAACAGTTTCTGGTCAGTTTTCTGCAGTGTTGAACTACATACATGTCTGTCAAATACAACACTAGGTTTCTCAGGCTCAGTTTGACAGACTGACCTAAGTCACCCAAGTACTGACTCAACCCTGGAACCTTATCATCAGGAGCAATAAGCAGAGTTTCAGTTTTATCCACATTTAGCTGCAAAGTGTTTTCACTCATTGTTTGATTTCTAGCAAACAATTGATTAAGCTGTTCAGCCTCTGGGGCTCAGTTGGATGAAAAGATTAGTAAAGCTGGATGTCATCAGCAAAAATGTGATAAGAAACATCATGAAATCTCTGAATGATTTTACCGAGGGGAATCAAGTACAGCAAAAGCAATAAAGGACCCAGAACAGAACCATGAGGGACTCCGCACAACAGATCCGTAGATTCAGAGCTCATTTGATTGGCAGATACACTAAAACTGCGCCCAGAAAGGTATGGCGAGAACCTCTGTAACACAGACCCAGACAGTCCCACTTCTTCCCTCAGTCTTCTCAGCAGGATCTGGTGATCAACTGTGTCAAAGGCTGAGGACAGATCCAAGAGAACAAGAACAGTGTATTGACCCGAGTCAGCCGACATCATGATGTCACTGGACACTTTCAGTAAGGCTGTCTCCGTAGAGTGATGTTTACGGAAGCCAGACTAAAACTTCTCATGAATGTCGCTCTGATACAGGAACAAAGACAGCTGCTCAGACACCACCTTCTCCAAGATCTTGGACAAGAAAGGGAGCTTAGAAATAGGCCTGAAATTTCTGAGGTCAGTCGGGTCCAAGCCTGGCTTTTTGAGCAAAGGCTACACAATCGCATATTTAAATGCATTGGGAAAAACCCCTGTGGAAAGGGAGAGGTTCACCATATTGGTAACCCAGGGGCAAATTACATCAAATGTTTCGATAGAAAGCCTACAAGGAAGGACGTTATCTAAGCAAGAGCAGGGTTTCATCTTGTTCACTAGTGCCGAAAAATCACCCAGAGATACAGCAGTGAAGGAAGACCAAGAGGAGGAGAGTGGCTCAGAGACAGACACCAAACAAAGGGGGAGAGATTTTCTCTTTGATCAATTTAATTCTGTCAATGAAAAATCTCAACAATGCATTGCTGTCAGCTTCACAGAAGACAGGCGTGATTTTAGGAGCAGGAGACACGAGAGAATTAATCGTGTCAAACAACATTTTGGGGTTTTTCTTATTTGCTGCTACCAGTTTTCAGATCTAATCAGATACAGCAGTTTCCACCATCTCATTGTATGAAGACATAAGATCCCTGAGGTGAATTCTGAGCACCTCAAGTTAAGTGGACAACAAAGTGTCTTCAGACTCGGGAGATCTTCATTTGTCCGAGGACACCATTTTTTTCAGAATTTTCAAGTTCGATTTAACAGGTGCCACTTGATCCAGTATTTCAACACAATGAGTAATGAAACAGTGAATCAAAATGTCCACGTTTAGGCAGTTATCAAAGAAAAGAGGGTCAATCATAGCAGAAAAACTGTCGGCAGTATCGGCTGAGATGACACGCCTCTGAGACCTAACTTTCAAAGGCTTAGGTTCAGGGATGAAGTCCAGGTTAAACAAGACAATATAATGATCACTCAAATGGACATCATGTACATTAGAAATGTCCAGGCAAGAGTAAAAACTAAGTCTAAAGTGTTTTTTGATGAGTGGGTTCAGAAACATGTTGCTCAAAATTAAAGGATTCTGTTAAAGTTAAAAGTTCTTGAGAAAAGACTTGACATCATCAACATAAGTCTCCAGGAATAAGGACAGATTCCATTTGAATAATGGAAGATAAGAAGTCACTAAAGTCTTTCAAGAACACCATCGCAGGACCATGCGGGCGGTAGATTGACACACAATAGAAAGTTCTTCTAGAACCAACCAAGATCATCCGAGACTCAAAAGAAGTTAATTCCTGTGTCTGAATCACTTTGCAAGAACAACTCTATGTCTATACGTCTATATATACACGTCTATGGTGTTGAGCTGCTTCTCTGAGCTGCTGCAACTATACGACTCCTCGCCCTCGTGACCTTTGAACCCTCCACATCTTTTACCAAAATCTCCAAATAAACCTCTGGTCGAGGGTGTTGACAATAAAAGCTTTTATCATGTTGTCTTCGTCCATCTTGGTTTTTTCTTTACATCCCAAAATGTTTTGACATTTTAACAATAATTTAGACACAAAAACCTCAGACTCAACTGATTTATTGCTGGATTAAATACTTCTTATTATAAAATTCTTAACTTGTTATTAGTTGTTTTTTAAAGCTACAATTAAAAATATATATATTTTTGACAAATACATTTAAACAAACATTTGAATGTAATAAATGAAATAAACCAGATGTTTGTTTTGCAGGAACATTTATTTGTTGACACGTCGTTACTCAATACATGAAGTTCTGTCTGTTGGAGAAGAAAACATTGTTTACCATGAGATGAAAAAAAACATGTTTCAAACGATTAATGGATGATTAAGATAAAACACATATTATATATATACATACACACACATATATATATATACATATACATACACATCTGCCAGCTCTGACTGAAGGATCCCGAGACGCTCCAATGCCAGTGAAGAGATATAATCTCTCCACCTGGTCCTGGGTCGACCCCTAGGTCTCCTCCCAGCTGGACGCTCCTGGAACACCTCCAAAGGGAGACGCCCAGGGGGCATCCTCAAGAGATGAACCACCTCATTTGACTCCTTTCCACACGGAGAAGCAGTGGCTCTACTCCGAGTCTCTCCCGAGTGACAGAACTTCTCACCCCATCTCTAAGGGTGACGCCCGCCACCCGTCGAAGGAAACTCATTTCAGCCACTTGTATCCGAGATCTCGTTCTCTCCCTCATGACCCAAAGCTCTTGACGGTAGGTGAGGGTTGGGACAAAGATTGATCGGTAACTAGAGAGCTTTGCCTTTTGGCTCAGCTCTCTCTTACGCACAACAGTTAGGTAGAGTGAATGCAATACCGCCCCTGCTGCACCAATTCACCGACCAATCTCCAATTCCCGAACCCCCTCATGCGAGAACAAGACCCCAAGATACTTCAACTTCTTCACTTGAGGCAAAGGCTCAACCCAGAGAGAACAATCCATCTTTCTCCTGCTGAGAACCATGGCCTCAGATTTAGAGGTGCTGATCCTCATCCCAGCCGCTTCACACTCAGATGCAAACCGATCCAGCGAGAGCTGAAGGTCGCAGCGTGATGAAGCCATGAGAACCAGATCATCTGCACAAAGCAGCGATCGGATCTTCAGGTCACCAAACCGCAAACCTTCCCCGCCAGAGCTGCGCCTCGAAATCCTGTCCATGAAAACCAGAAACAGGAGACAAAGCACATCCCTGACGGAGACCAACTCTCACCGGGAATACATCCGATCTGCATCCAAGGATCCGCACACAACTCCCGCTGCGGGAATACAGTGATTGGAGGGCCTCAGTAGAGCCTCTCACTCCATACTCCCGAAGCACATATATGTATATATGTGTATATATTAATAAACTATCAATCGAAAATGTAAAACAATTACAATTTTGTTTGAGGAACAATGCAGAATATTTAGTGCAAATGTTAAAATGGACATAAAAATGTGATCAAGATGAAGTAAAATAAAGATATTTATTTAGATTAAGTGAAAGGATTTAAAAATCAATGATTCAATGAAAATAAATCAACTGAAGCATAAAAAAAGGTAATTCAAAGGATCCACGTCAGAGAAGAGTGGAGTCTCACCGAGGTGTTGTCGGTCTCGTCCGGACAAGGACTTCGAGGTCAGCCTGCTGTACAGCAGCTCGTCTGCGTTGCTGGGATACACCTTGATGTATCTAAAGAAGCAGGAAAGTTAATCTTCCGTCAGACACACAAGGCTTCATCTCCACCTGCTGCCCATCTGGCATCTGTACCTCGTCAGCGCTTCGTCAGCTTCTTCCTGCGTGGAGAACTGGACGAAACCTGTCCCAGAACAACGACCCTTATTGTCCCGGACCAGAAAGATGCCGTCCTGGTTTATCTGTAGACCTGGAGGACATGTTTGGTCAGTGGATGAAGAGTTATGAAACCTATTGAAGTCTCACGACTTTAGGAGACTTTATCCACTCGTGTAATATTGAGTAATATAATAAGAGAGAAGAAGATTTTTAGAAGAACACAAGAGAGTCACCTTTGAAGAATAACTTGACTTCGTCCTCCGTGCAGGAGCGAGGAAGCCCTTGGACTCGGACCACTCGGGTGTCAGCACAACTTTGCAGAATCTCTTCGGCCTCCTGGTTGGTCAGCATTGACACTGATGAGACATCACGAAACATTAGGACCACAAACACGAATCAGTTAGAGGGAAGGACTACCTTTCACGCATCGATCGCCCAGATTGCTCTTGTGTTTCTCCAGAGCTCTCCTCAGGTCGTTTACCTGCTCCAGCTTCACGAAGGCTTGACCCGACGGCCGGCCGTCATTACTCAGAATCAGGTGGATCCCAGACTCCCCGTTACTGACGTTACAGTCTACATGGAGTGTCATGGGTTTAATGGTTGCTGTTCAGGACCAGACGTCAAGACTCTCACCAGAGAAGAACTGGAGCAGGTCTGCAGACGTGCACGACCACGGGATACCTTTGACCTGCACCACGAACACGTCCTTCTTCTCCGGCTCGTCCTCATTGACCTGCGACGACGGGAATGTTTTTTCTTCGAGCACCTGCAGGAGGAACATCCTGGGTTTGTATTCAATTATACATGTTTTAGTTAGAGTACAACTTGACAAGTATTTAAGTACACAAATAATTAAAGAATTAAGACAAGCGTTTATCAGAATATTGATTGAATATCATTTGAAATGTTGTTTTGTGAATGATTCGAAAACATATGCTATCATTTATAATTATTTATTGTATAAATCAAGCATTTCTTAAACGTATACTTCGACCAATCAGTGTCACGTTCTGTAAAGTTGTCAATTTGTACTTCTATGTCTTGTTGTCGTTTACGTCTCCGTCTGTCTGTGAACTGTGCAGCTTGTTAGGCTCGGTTGCTATGACGACACGTCTTGCCGGCTCAGTATATACACGGAAGTAATACTAACTTATGATCTAGTCAAACACTAGTGATCCACTGAAGTAATACTAACTTATGATCTAGTCAAACACTAGTGATCCACTGAAGTAATACTAACTTATGATCTAGTCAAACACTAGTGATCCAGTGAAGTAATACTAACTTATGATCTAGTCAAACACTAGTGATCCACTGAAGTAATACTAACTTATGATCTAGTCAAACACTAGTGATCCAGTGAAGTAATACTAACTTATGATCTAGTCAAACACTAGTGATCCAGTGAAGTAATACTAACTCATGATCTAGTCAAACACTAGTGATCCAGTGAAGTAATACTAACTTATGATCTAGTCAAACACTAGTGATCCACTGAAGTAATACTAACTTATGATCTAGTCAAACACTAGTGATCCAGTGAAGTAATACTAACTTATGATCTAGTCAAACACTAGTGATCCAGTGAAGTAATACTAACTTATGATCTAGTCAAACACTAGTGATCCAGTGAAGTAATACTAACTTATGATCTAGTCAAACACTAGTGATCCACTGAAGTAATACTAACTTATGATCTAGTCAAACACTAGTGATCCAGTGAAGTAATACCAACTTATGATCTAGTCAAACACTAGTGATCCAGTGAAGTAATACTAACTTATGATCTAGTCAAACACTAGTGATCCAGTGAAGTAATACTAACTTGTGATCTAGTCAAACACTAGTGATCCAGTGAAGTAATACTAACTTATGATCTAGTCAAACACTAGTGATCCAGTGAAGTAATACTAACTTATGATCTAGTCAAACACTAGTGATCCAGTCACTCGTCTCTTTCAACCTCCTTTGTTAAAGCAACATATTGTAAGAACTTTTCATCTCGTCTCAGTTGTTTTCTTAGAAGATCGTGAACTTCCAAACAAACCTGTCCGTCTTCACCATATGCTAACGAGCTAAGTTGTTAGCGTCATTTATAAAGTGTTATGTGTGCGTCTTCACCGTATGCTAACGAGCTAAGTTGTTAGCGTCATTTATAAAGTGTTATGTGTGCGTCTTCACCGTATGCTAACGAGCTAAGTTGTTAGCGTCATTTATAAAGTGTTATGTGTGCGTCTTCACCGTATGCTAACGAGCTAAGTTGTTAGCGTCATTTATAAAGTGTTATGTGTGCGTCTTCACCGTATGCTAACGAGCTAAGTTGTTAGCGTCATTTATAAAGTGTTATGTGTGTGTGTACAAGGAGGTGGATTTATTATTGTTTTGGTGATATCACGACGCGCCGGCAGCTCCTCCCTGATGTCGAAACCGATGCAAGTCCTGCGAGACTGAGCGTTATAAGTGATATTTTTCTACCATCATGTCAACACCGAAGCACTGAAATAAACGAAAGGGAAATATCTCATCGTTTCTTTCTCTAAACCCCCGGACCTTCACTACAGTACTCCAAACCGTGCTCGACTGTGTTTGCACGCGGCTACATTTTTAGCTGAAGGAAAGAATATCGCATTACTATCGAATATCACACTTATTTCCAATATTGTAGAGCTAATAGAATTCAACAATTTGTATAAGAAAAGATCAGCATTGTATCTATTTTTGTCTTCCTTTCTTAAAATGTGGTCATTTTATGGTTTATATTTCAATAAACCGTCTGTACAATCTAATAATTTGATAAACTCCATACACAACATTTGTGTATTTTACGCATTCAACTATTTCATTATTGAAAGATTTGTTCATATTTAGTATTTTGAATTGTTTTTTAGGTGAGTTTGATATTCTAATTCCAATATTTAAAAGACAATTCAATAGTTTAATGTATAGACTTTTAAATACAATACAAAACATTGTTGTGTTTTTTTTTAAGTATCAAACTCGTGCGCGTTTACGTCGTCACGTGATCGTTTGTGTGTCGCATGATTGGCTGAAAGTACGATCGTGTAGCATTTATTTATTACATGTAAATGAATTAAAATAAACTTAATTTGGAAAAAAAAAAAAAATCATTTGTAATTACGATTTTAAACTCTGTATGAAAAATACTCATTTCTTAAATTCTTTTTTTTTTTACCTACACGAATTCAACCTTTTAATAGGAAAGAAAAAAAAGAAGCCACATTTGCATAAAATAACTTTAAAGATTGTATAATTTTAAATTCAATCTTTCAATACTCTGATGACACCGACGTACTTATTTGTGGTAAAGATAGACACATAATTAATACTTGTAATTAAACAGACATTTGATTTATTCTCTGTTAAATCATAATTTAAAACATTTTAAAACAGATTCAAAGAGTTTCCTGTGAGATGCTAACCGTGGTGCAGAACCGGTCTTGACTTGTGAAGATGGACCAGGGCCGGAGGTTCCGAACAGATCCCGGGCGACTGGACGAGGGCCATGAAGGTCGTTGCAGGAACACGCACAAGGTTCTGGTTCTGGTCGCTGTCAAAGGTCCAAAACACCGACGCAGCAACAACGACATTGACTTCCCGGCTACAGACATGTTAGCATGTAGCTTCACAACAACCACGCGAGCTTTGACTTGTAACTTATAAACGAACCAACACTTGGTTCCGGAACCAGTGACGAGTTAAATCCATTCAAATAAAGAAGAAAATAAAGAAGAACGTGAGAGCATGAGTACGTGCGTCTCACGTGCGTCAGTCAAGGGCAGCGTCTGTACAGATCCTACAGTATCGCGTCTGCGCATGTGCGGTGACGTCGCAAACATGATGACGTCACTACGGTTCTCTCTCAGAGACAAAGCTCGTTCAACCAACTGTATCGCGGCTGCGCATGCTCGGGATTTGCTCGAAAGTGTTTTGAAACTCTTTACCGTGAGAGTCAAAGTAATCCAACAATGATTCAAAAAATATTTAAATATATTTAAAAACATATTTTAAATTATTTAAAATAATTGATCCAATAATTAGCTTCATTAGGATTCAGTTATTTCTAAAGTGGCATTTGATGATGTTCAAAATAGTTTTTATCAACGCTCGTAGTTAATTCATTTTAATTTAAATTAATTTTTTATACACATTACTACCATATAGGGCCAATTACATCAAATACTTTGATAAAAAGCCTACAAGGAAGGACGTTATCTTAGCAAGAGGGTTTCATCTTGTTCACTAGGGCCGAAATATCACTGACGATACAGCACTGAAGGAAGACCAAGAGGAGGAGAGGGGCTCAGAGACAGTAAGGGTTCCAAACAAAGGGGGAGAGATTTTCTCTTTGATTAATTTAATTTTGTCAATGAAAAATCTCAACAATGCATTGCTGTCAGCCTCACAGAAGACAGGCGTGATTTGACGAGCAGACACGAGAGAATTAATCGTGTCAAACAACACTTTGGGGTTTTTCTTATTTGCTGCTACCAGTTCTCTGATGTAATCAGATAAGATTGTAAGAAGACATCAGATCCCTGAGGTGAAGTCTGTGCACCTCAAGTTTAGTGGACTTCCAGAGACACAGTCTTTCGACAGAGTCTCTTCAGACTCAGGAGATCTTCATTTATCCAAGGGCACCGTTTTTTTTCAGAATTTTCATGAAGTTCTGTCTGGAGAAGAAAACATTGTTTAAAAATGTACAAAAATATATATATATATTTATAGTCTGACTGAAAAAAATACATGTATATATGTATGTATATGTATGTGTATATATATATATACAAATACATATATATTCTTGTTTTTTTTTTAGTACGCCTTGTGGCACCATACAACTTCACAACAGTATGTGCAAATGAAAAAATTAACCTCTGTTTTTTTTCTCAAACAAAGATTGAGTTCTTCGAAAACATATTTGTCTTCCAGTCTGACCTTCCGACAATAAGGAAATAGTGGACCCTGGTTCTGAGGGAGAACTTTGGGGACTTCCATGAAAGATAAGTCCTACAACATTAAATTACTGTGTGAAGAACCCATGTCTAACCAATCCATTGCAGGACAGAAAACCATGATGACAGAGAGATTAGTTTTTTTATTTCATAGTTTGGGTTATGAGGTTTCTTTGTTGCTTTTTGCCCTTTGTTTTTAGTGAATAAAGTTTTATGAACAGTGCCACTGTGTCTTTCAATAATTTGATTAATATATATGTGTTGTTAACATCTAAATTAATTGCTGATTGCTCCCCTGTGTTCTTAAGCCTCCACTCTCTGTCACGTCCTTTGTCTTGTCGTCACCGTATTCCAGTACCTGTATCCTGCCGTTGAGTATTCCTGCTTCCTACCCTGTCTCCTTACCTTTGTCCCGACCAAGACTCCATTCCTGCCTGTTGTGATTATCGACCTGTTTCTGCCCTGTGACGCCGAGTTTGCCTTACCCCTGCTTTTGCCTTTTGTTGCCATTTCCTGTGCTGTGTCTCAAATTGCATACTAGCGTACTCAAAGTTAGTATTTTTAGTGCGTTAGTGCGTCTCAACTCTTAGTATGCGAAATTTAGTGCGCCATGCACACTAAATTGGCGTACTAACACGCCCACAAAACTAGCATGGTTCAATGGACACTAACCACCCTAAACAGCCGCCATCTTAATGACGTTTTAAACGGAAGTTACGTCATATATAACTGCATATACAGTATATTCATATACTTACAGGTGTATTTTCAGCAGCAGTACTAGGATGACATGTCTACGGTGCGGATACCAGCTTAAATATCTCGCAAGTATTTCGATTCTCATATTTTTTCTTTATTTCTTTTTCCAAACTTGCAAAACGTGCTGCCAGCAGGTGGTGATAGTGTTCCTACAGCTGGTTGCAACATCGTTAAATAGAAGTAGAAGAAGAAGCTGTCATGTGATTTCCGGTTAGTGTGTAGCAGCAGTGTTTGATTTGAGACACACCATCATCTGTGGAGAATTTGCATACTAGTTAGTACGTACACTAAACTGATGCATACTAACTTCTAGTATACTAAGAGTAGTATGCGATTTGAGACACAGCACTGGACTGTCTGACTACGCACTGCCTTCCCCACTGAATTAAACCAAGTCTATGCAAATTACCTCTGCGCCTGGGTTTCTCCGTTCCACATCGTGATACCCTCAGTGGCTTAGGTTCGTTTGGTTTTATTTTAAGAACAAGTCACCACACCTATTCTTTAAAAAGTTATGCAGCTATACACATAAAAGCTTAGTTAAAAAAAGGGTTCATGATTTACTTAAGTTTATAATTAAGATTGTTTTATTCATTACTTCTCATTTACTATCTCAGTTAGTAGATATATGTAAATTGAAATTTTCATATTACAGTATGACGTTTAGGAGATTGATCTCTCGTGAATTCATTGCTCTTGCTTTGTCCCTTTTTTGTGAACCTGAGAGAACTCGAGTGAGCAGTGGAGGTACCTGTTACCAACTTACCTGTTACCAACTTAACATGGAATATAATCTGCAAATTTTTCGGCTATGCACAAGTTCCTGGAGAGACAGACAAAATAATTTTTCAAATATCAAGACTCTTGTGAAGACTCACGTACAGGATACGTGGGGTAAGGAAAACAAGGAGAGTTGCAGGAAATTATATTCTGATGACCCACATCCAGGATTTTGCATTTTGCACCTATTTAAAAGTGTGTTATTGTCTGATTAAATGCATATTATCGTCTCTTCTGGGCATCAAATCTTCTCACTCCTCGTCTTCCTGCCCATGGATTATTGGAGGATCCAATGTTCCATGAGCCAGTTGTTTTATTTATTATGGTGTGTTAATGTAAATAAATGTAATTGTGATCTTGTACACACCGAATATTTTTGTTTTTATGTCTGCATACAGCAGTGGCGGGTCGTGCATTTCACACATAGGCCTTCAGTGGCGCACATTTGAATGAATCCACCTCTCAATAACTACTTTAAGGTTCTTTATACACAACAGGGATCTGAGTGTGTACTGTTATAGGTCAATAAGACGTTTATCATCAAATGAACAGCACTGCATTATAAGAAATTGAATCAAAATATCACTCCCACTAGTCTGTGTGATTTCCATGGCCACGACACACAGGCTCTGCATCGCCAGTACCCGCCTACCCCCCAAAAACATACACACACACACACACTCACACACTCTACGCGCTTCAGCGACAAACACACATACGCTAAAGCGACATATACAAACACCCCTCTCCCCCCCCCCACACACACACACACACACCCACACACACACACACACACACAAGCACCACTATTGAACTCATAAAGCGCAACATTATTAAGAAAAAAATGCATTTACTCACGTAGTTCATGGAGGAAATAAATAAATCCTTTTAAACTTGTGAAAGACTCGTCTCGGAGTTAGCATAACTTTCTTAACAACGTCCTTTTTTTTTTTTTTTTATTAAAAATTTAAATGTATCTTCTGATTATATGTAGGCCAGCAGAGAAGGCCTTGCTGGCCCTGACGGCCCGCCACTGACTGTATGACCTATATGACTGTATGCCATACAGTCATTGTACTCTAGTTGGAATATTCTGTTATTATCAAATCTACAATTTCGATTTAGTTATACTAAAAGGCCACTAGATGGGAGTAATGTATATAAAAAATGAATTTAAATTAAAATGAATTAACTACGAGCGTTGATAAAAACTATTTTGAACATCATCAAATGCTACTTTAGAAATAACTGAATTCTAATGAAGCTAATTATTGGCTCAATTATTTTTAACAAATTACTTATTTGTATCACACAGTTAGTAAAAGTCTATATTTAGATTAAATTATTCTCTGTCCAAAAAATGATCTATGATCCGTTTAATAATAGAGATGTGAATAAAACACTAATGAAGTAAACAAAGGTCGGATCTTCGTTGCGTGTTTATTTCATTACAGCACGTAAATATGTTTTTCCTTCAACTGAGAAAAATCTCTTAACTTAGGAAAATGATGTCACAACATGATCTGGATCTTATAATCCATGTGTTTGTGTCGTTTACACTATTGTAACAGTTTATTTCATGTCTAAACCAGAAGGATGTGTCTCGCCTGCAGTTCATACAAAACTCTGCAGCCAGAATTCTGAGCCGCTCTAGTAGAAGAACTCACATTTCTACGATCATTCAAACTCTTCAATAGTTTCTTTCAGGATCATTTAAAAATTCTGGTTCTTACTTTCAGATCTATTCATGGTCAGACTTTCCATCAGTGATCTGATCCAGACTTACACCCCAGCTCGGGCTCTGAGGTCTGTGGATCAGAATCTACTGATGGTTCCTGAACTTCCGGACCAGAGGAGAGAAATCCTTCCAGACTGTTGACAAGCTTTGGAACCATCTCTGTGTTTGATGATCTACTGACTCCTTCAAGAAACATGTGTGTTTGATGATCTACTGACTCCTTCAAGAAACATCTGTGTTTGATGATCTACTGACTCCTTCAAGAAACATCTGTGTTTGATGATCTACTGACTCCTTCAAGAAACATCTGTGTTTGATGATCTACTGACTCCTTCAAGAAACATCTGTGTTTGATGATCTACTGACTCCTTCAAGAAACATCTGTGTTTGATGATCTACTGACTCCTTCAAGAAACATGTGTGTTTGATGATCTACTGACTCCTTCAAGAAACATGTGTGTTTGATGATCTACTGACTCCTTCAAGAAACATCTGTGTTTGATGATCTACTGACTCCTTCAAGAAACATCAGTGTTTGATGATCTACTGACTCCTTCAAGAAACATGTGTGTTTGATGATCTACTGACTCCTTCAAGAAACATCTGTGTTTGATGATCTACTGACTCCTTCAAGAAACATCTGTGTTTGATGATCTACTGACTCCTTCAAGAAACATCTCAATACACTTTTATTTGAGCTTTTCTTGATTCTCTGACTCTGATAGTCTTTTGTTTGTCTTATGTGTCTGACTCTCTCGGTAAAGAGTTTCAAAACGCTTTCTAGCAAATCCCGCGGAACGAGCTTTGTCTCTGAGAGAGAACCGTGGTGACGTCATCAAGTTTGCGACGTCACCGCACATGCGCAGACGCGATACTGTAGGATCTGTACAGACTCTGCCCTTGACTGACGCACGTGAGACGCACGTACTCATGCTCTCACGTTCTTCTTTATTTTCTTCTTTATTTGAATGGATTTAACTCGTCACTGGTTCCGGAACCAAGTGTTGGTTCGTTTATAAGTTACAAGTCAAAGCTCGCGTGGTTGTTGTGAAGCTACATGCTAACATGTCTGTAGCCGGGAAGTCAATGTCGTTGTTGCTGCGTCGGTGTTTTGGACCTTTGACAGCGACCAGAACCAGAACCTTGTGCGTGTTCCTGCAACGACCTTCATGGCCCTCGTCCAGTCGCCCGGGATCTGTTCGGAACCTCCGGCCCTGGTCCATCTTCACAAGTCAAGACCGGTTCTGCACCACGGTTAGCATCTCACAGGAAACTCTTTGAATCTGTTTTAAAATGTTTTAAATTATGATTTAATATTTATTCTCTGTTTGAGAATAAATCGTATGTCTGTTTAATTACAAGTATTAATTATGTGTCTATCTTTACCACAAATAAGTACGTCTGTGTCGTCAGAGTATTGAAAGATTGAATTTAAAATTATACAATCTTTAAAGTTATTTTATGCAAATGTCATTTGAAAAAAAAAAGGGCTGAATTCAATTTTTTTTAATTCTAATAAAAACATACTGTAGGTTGAATTAGAATAAAATAATAATAATAATAAAATTCTGAGCTGCTCTAGTAGAAGAACTCACATTTCTCCTTCAAACTCTTCACTGGCTTCTAGTTTCTTTCAGGATCATTTTAAAATTCTGGTTCTTACTTTCAGATCTATTCATGGTCAGACCTTCCATCAGTGATCTGATCCAGACTTACACCCCAGCTCGGGCTCTGAGGTCTGTGGATCAGAATCTACTTATGGTTCCTGAACTTCTGGACCAGAGGAGAGAAATCTTTTCAGGCTGTTGCTCCTAAGCTTTGGAACGATCTTCTCTCTCTTTGTGCTTGATGGATCTACTGACTCCTTTAAGAAACATCTTAAGACGTTTCTATTTGTTCAGGCTTTTCCTTGATTTTCTGGAACTCCTGTTGTGTTATCAGGTTTATCTTGATCTTTAAAATATATACTTTATTGAATATCGTTTTGATTGTTTAAGCGCTTTGTGACCCTGGTCTGGAAAAGTGCTATACAAATAAAAATGACTTACTTACTTACGGTTTGGAGTACTGTAGTGAAGGTACGGGGGTTTAGAGAAGGAAACGATGAGATATTTCCCTTTCATGTATTTCTGCGCTTCGGTGCCGATGTGATCGTAGAAAAATGTCACTTATAACACTCAGTCTCGCAGGACTTGCATCGGTTTCCTGCGCAACTGAGCGACACCAGAGAGGAGCCGCCGGCGCGTCGTGATATCACCAAATCAATAATAAATCCACCAATCCAATTATAAATGATAGCACATGTTTTTATTTTTACTCTGTGTGTGTCCATGTTTTTACTCAAACTAAAACATGTATCATTGAATACAAACCCAGGATGTTCCTCCTGCAGGTGCTCGAAGAAAAAACGTTCCCGTCGTCGCAGGTCAATGAGGACGAGCCGGAGAAGAAGGACGTGTTCGTGGTGCAGGTCAAAAATCTCCCGTGGTCGTCCACGTCTGCAGACCTGCTCCAGTTCTTCTCTGGTGAGAGTCTTGACGTCTGGTCCTGAACAGCAACCATTAAACCCATGACACTCCATGTAGACTGCAACGTCAGTAACGGGGAGTCTGGGATCCACCTGATTCTGAGTAATGACGGCCGGCCGTCGGGTCAAGCCTTCGTGAAGCTGGAGCAGGTAAACGACGTGAGGAGAGCTCTGGAGAAACACAAGAGCAATCTGGACGATCGATGCGTGAAAGGTAGTCCTTCCCTCTAACTGATTCGTGTTTGTGGTCCTAATGTTTCGTGATGTCTCATCAGTGTCAATGCTGACCAACCAGGAGGCCGAAGAGATTCTGCAACGTTGTGCTGACACCCGAGTGGTCCGAGTTCGAGGGCTTCCTCGCTCCTGCACGGAGGACGAAGTCAACTTATTCTTCAAAGGTGACTCTCTTGTGTTCTTCTAAAAATCTTCTTCTTCTCATTATATTACTCAATATTACATAAGTGGATAAAGTCTTGAGGCTTCGTGACGCTTCAATAGGTTTCATAACTCTTCATCCACTGACCAAACATGTCCTCCAGGTCTGCAGATAAACCAGGACGGCATCTTTCTGGTCCAGGACAGTAGGGGTCGTTGTACTGGGACAGGTTTCGTCCGGTTCTCCACGCAGGAAGAAGCCGACGAAGCACTGAAGAGGAACGGATGCTACATCGGCAACAGGTGGAGATGAAGCCTTGTGTGTCTGACGGAAGATTAACTTTCCTGCTTCTTTAGATACATCAAGGTGTTTCCCAGCAACGCAGGTGAGCTGCTGTCCAGCAGGCTGACCCCGAAGTCCTCGTCCGGACGAGACCAACAACACCTTGGTGAGACTCCACTCTTCTCTGACGTGGATCTTTTGAATGACATGATTTATTTCAGGAAACGGAAACATCGAGCTGTCTCTCAAATCTGCAGACGACACAGACGGAAGATAAACGGTCAGAACGTTTATTAATTATTTTATTTCTTGGTTAAAAAAAATGTATCTGTTCTGCGTCTTTGTTTTGAAATACAATCGTACATGTTTTACATTTTTTTGTTAGATAAGTTTTCATTATCTTTATTTAATTGTTTTTAATTGCAAAATTGCATTTCATTCCTTTATTTTCAGCATTTTTTCTTTATATAACATTATATACACATATATACATATCAGAATCAGAAATCCTTTATTTGTCCCGCGAGGGGAAATTCGGTTTAAACAACATCAAGCGCAATACCACAAATAAGAAACACCCAGAAATAAAAATAATAAAATGAAAAAAATCTAAATAGAATAAAATAGAAATCTGCACCATATTATATATACAACATATTTACAAAAATAACAAGAAGAGGTGCTGTTAAATATTATCTGGCTGTGTTCTTGTTGTGGAGTCTGATGGCAGCAGGGAGGAAGGACCTGCGGTACCTCTCCCTCACACACCTGGGATGGAGCATCCTATCACTGATGGAGCTCCTCAATGCCCTCAGTGTGCTGGAGAGGGTGAGATAAGTTCTTCCTCATGGAGGCCAGCTTGCTCTGTATCCTCCTCCCAGACACTTCCTCCACAGGATCCAGGGGGCGCCCTAGGACGTAACCGGCCTTCTTAATACGGCTTTCCAGTTTAGCCCTATCCTTTGCTGTCATGCTGCTCCCCCAGCAGACCACACCGTTGAAGATGGCAGAGGCCACTACTGAGTCATAGAATGACTTCAGGATGTTCAGTGGTGAGGGGGAGATGGAGGGACACCGCCGGAAATCCACAATCAACTCCTTAGTTTTGCTGGAGTTGATCTGGAGGTGGTTTTCCAGGCACCAGTCAACAAAGTCCTGGACAAGTCCCCGGTACGACCCGTCATCCCCGTCCTTAATGAGGCAGACGATGGCGGAGTCGTCCGAGAACTTTTGCAGGTGACTGGTGGGAGACAGGTGTTGGAAGTCTGC
Source organism: Callionymus lyra (assembly GCF_982586985.1). Classification (NCBI taxonomy): domain Eukaryota; kingdom Metazoa; phylum Chordata; class Actinopteri; order Syngnathiformes; family Callionymidae; genus Callionymus; species Callionymus lyra. Next base: position 53,407,937 of record NC_141818.1, read on the forward strand.
AGTGTACAGTGAAAAGAGGAACGGTGCCAACACTGTTCCCTGGGGGACCCCTACACTGCACAGTACAGTCTTCGAAACACCATCCCGGGTCCTCACGAACTGTGGACGGTTGGTGAGGTAGTCCACAATCCAGTGAGGTGAGTGTCCACTCCAGACAGCTCCAGCTTGTCCCTCAGGATCTCTGACCCGATGGTATTGAAAGCACTGCTTAGATCCAGGAAAAGGATCCTCACAGTGCTTCCAGGGGACTCCAGGTGAGAAAGTGCTCGGTGGAGAAGGAAGATGATGGCGTCCTCCACGCCGATGTCAGGTTGGTAGGCAAACTGCAACGGATCCATGGAGGAGCGTATCAGAGGACTCTGGTAACTAAGGACCAGCCGCTCCAGAGCCTTCATAAGGTGGGATGTCAAGGCCACAGGTCTGTAGCAGCTGGGATCCTTAGGGTGCTGAGTCTTCGGCACCGGTACCACACAGGAGGTCTTCCACAGTAGTGGAACTCTTCCCAGGGTCAAGCTCATGTTGAACAGAAGTCCAACAATTTCACTTAACTGGTCAGAGCACGTCCTGAGTACTTTGCCACCGATGCCGTCTGGTCCAAGGTCCTTTGTTGTCCTGGTTCTCCTGAGCTGATTTCTCACCTGGAGAGGTGTGAGGGACAGGCTGGGGTGGAGGGGGCATTGTCCCCTGTGGAGTCAGCGGGGGGGCTGAAACAATACAAGCTCGGGGGGAGGAGAAGGTAAATGTAGAGGTGTGAATGGTGGAGAAGCAGGGGGGGGAGCCGACACCTCAAACCTTGAAAAATAATTGTTTAAGTTGTCAATTGCCCAATTTTGATCCCCCACCGCTACAGAGAGCCTGGTCTGATGTCCGGATATGGATTTTAAACCTCTCCAGACATCTCTGGTGTTGTTATTGGCCAGACTCTCTTCCATCTTCCTCCTGTACCTCTCCTTTCCCTCCCTGATCTTTCTTCTCAGCTCCTTCTGAACTGAAGATCCTCTTTGTTTCCTGACCTAAAGACTCTCTTCTTCTCCTTTAAGAGAACCTTTATATCAGGATTAATCCAGAGTTTGTTGTTGGAGAAGCATCGTACAGTTCTGGTTGGCACAATGCTCTCCACACAGAAGTTTATGTAGTCCGTGACACATGTGGTTAGACCGTCAATATCCTCCTTGTGGGACTCACTGAAGATGCTCCAGTCCGTGGTCTCAAAGCAGACCTTCAGAGCTTCCTCAGCTTCTTCAGACCACTTCTTGACCGAGCGAGTCACTGCTGGTTGCATGCTCAAAAGTGGCTTTTAAACAGGTAGGAGATGGACCAGACAGTGGTCAGCTCGTCCCAAAGGAGGAAGGGGGGATGATAAATAAGCGTCTTTTGTGTTCGCATAGAAAAGGTCAGTGTGTTATTGTCCCTGGTGTCACAAGTGACGTACTGCGTGAATTTGGGCAGACGGGAAGAAAGAGATGCGTGATTAAAATCACCGGAGATGATAAAGAGGGCCTGAGGGCTCTGAGTCTGTAACCCGTTCACTACTCCAGTGATGACGTCACATGCTGCCTCCGCGCTCGCCGACGGAGGGATGTACACAAGCACTGCGACAACATGTGAAAACTCCCGTGGCAAGTAGAAGGGTCTCAGACTCAGCGCCAAAAGTTCAATGTCAGGAGAGCAGTGTTGATCCTTTAAAGTGACGTGTCTGGGAAGGCACCACTTCTCGTTGACGAACACTGCCAGTCCTCCGCCCTTTCTCTTCCCGCTCATCTCCGTCCGGTCCGCGCGTAATAAACAGAATCCATCCAGCGCAGCAATCGCGTCCGTGTGGTTCTGGTTCAGCCACGTCTCCGTAACATCAGCATACTGCATACATATATGTGCTTCGGGAGTATGGAGTGAGAGGCTCTACTGAGGTCCTCCAATCACTGTATTCCCGCAGCGGGAGTTGTGTGCGGATCCTTGGATGCAGATCGGATGTATTCCCGGTGAGAGTTGGTCTCCGTCAGGGATGTGCTTTGTCTCCTGTTTCTGGTTTTCATGGACAGGATTTCGAGGCGCAGCTCTGGCGGGGAAGGTTTGCGGTTTGGTGACCTGAAGATCCGATCGCTGCTTTGTGCAGATGATCTGGTTCTCATGGCTTCATCACGCTGCGACCTTCAGCTCTCGCTGGATCGGTTTGCATCTGAATGTGAAGCGGCTGGGATGAGGATCAGCACCTCTAAATTTGAGGCCATGGTTCTCAGCAGGAGAAAGATGGATTGTTCGCTCTGGGTTGAGCCTTTGCCTCAAGTGAAGAGATGGGGTGAGAAGTTCTTTCACTCGGGAGAGACTCGGAGTAGAGCCGCTGCTTCTCCGCGTGGAAAGGAGTCAAATGAGGTGGTCCATCTCTTGAGGATGCCCCCTGGGCGTCTCCCTTTGGAGGTGTTCTAGGAGCGTCCAGCTGGGAGGAGACCTAGGGGTCGACCCAGGACCAGGTGGAGAGATTATATCAGACTGGAACGGATAAAGTGGATGACTATGGATGGATGGATGGATATGTGTGTATATATATATATATATATATATATATATGTACACATACACATGAATTTTTTTTTCAGTCAGACTATAAATATTTGTATTTTTGTACCTAATATAATTCTTTGCATGTTTATCGTGATGTATACTATTTAATTACATTAATGGTTTGAAACATGTTGTTTTTTTCTTCTCCAACAGACAGAACTTCATGTATTGAGTAACGACGTGTCAACAAATAAATGTTCCTGCAAAACCAACATCTGGTTTATTTCATTTATTACATTCAAATGTTTGTTTAAATGTATTTGTCAAAAATATATATTTTTTAAATTGTAGCTTTAAAAAACAACTAATAACTAGTTACGAATTTAATATTAAGAAGTATTTAATCCAGCAATAAATCAGTTGAGTCTGAGGTTTTTGTGTCTAAATTATTGTTAAAATGTCAAAACATTTTGGAATCTTAAGAAAAATCCAAGATGGACGACGACGACGTGATAAAATTTTTATTGTCTCACTTGATTCAACGATCACATGACTCTTGATTAGTTTTAATTGAGTTTGTCTTCTGTTAAATACATTAAAAATGACTTGGATGTAAAACCATGTTTTTGGTTGAAAAGCTTTGAGAAATGATGCCAACATGTCAACACCCTCGACCAGAGGTTTATTTTGGAGACTTTGGTAAAAGGTGTGGAGGGTTCAAAGGTCACGAGGGTGAGGAGTCGTATAGTTGCAGCAGCTCAGAGAAGCAGCTCAACACCATAGACGTGTATATATAGACATATAGACAGAGTTGTTCTTGCAAAGTGATTCAGACACAGGAATTAACTTCTTTTGAGTCTCAGATGATCTTGGTTGGTTCTAGAAGAACTTTCTATTGTGTGTCAATCTACCGCCCGCCTGGTCCTGCGGCGATGTTCTTGAAAGACTTTAGTAACTTCTTATCTTCCATTATTCAAATGGAATCTGTTCTTATTCTTGGAGACTTTAATCTTTATGTTGATGACGTTACATCTTGCTCTGCTAAATAACTTTTAACTTTAACAGAAGCCTTTAATTTTGAGCAACATGTTTCTGAACCTATTCATCAAAAAAGCCACACTTTAGACTTAGTTTTTACTCTTGACTGGACATTTCTAATGTATCTGTACATGATGTCCATCTGAGTGATCATTGTCTTGTTTTACCTGGACTTCATTCCTGAACCTAAGCCTTTGAAAGTTAGGTCTCAGAGACGTGTCATCTCAGCCGATACTGCAGACAGTTTTCCTGCTATGTTTGACCCTCTTTCCTTTGATGACTGCCATAAACGTGAAGACTGAGCGTCTCTGCAAGTCCACTAAACTTGAGGTGCACAGACTTCACCTCAGGGATCTGATGTGCAATGAGATGGTGGAAACTGCTAGATCTGATAACATCAGAAAACTGGTAGCAGCAAATAAGAAAAACCCCAAAGTGTTGTTTGTCTTTGTTCCTGGATCAGAAGTTTCAGTCTGGCTTCCGTAAACATCACTTTACGGAGACAGCCTTACTGAAAGTGTCCAGGGACATCATGATGTCAGCTGACTCGGGTCAATACACTGTTCTGGTTCTCTTGGATCTGTCCTCAGCCTTTGACACAGTTGATCACCAGATCCTGATAGTGATACATGTCCTAAAGGGTTAGAGTCCCTGAGTCCTAAAGGGTTAGAGTCCCTGAGTATTGATTTTTAATCAATATCTTAAAAAGGACCATAAAAAGGTTGGAGGCCTTGGAAATTGATCAATTGATCAAATCCTAAAGAACCACAGGGTTAGAGTCCCTGAGGTCTGTGGATCAGAATCTACTGATGGTTCCACGCACACAGTTCAGGACCAGAGGAGAGAAATCCTTCCAGACTGTTGCTCCTAAGCTTTGGAACGATCTTCCTCTCTCTTGCGCTTGATGATCTACTGACTCTTTCAAGAAACATCTTAAAACATTTTTACTTGTTCAGGCTTTTCCTTGATTTTCTGGAACTCCTGTGTTGTTCTCAGTTTTATCTAGACATTTAAAATATATATTTTAGTGAGTATTGTTTTGATTGTTTAAGCTCTTTGTGACCCTGGTCTGGAAAAGCGCTATACAAAATACAATTTTGGTAAGACCAGACCACTTTATTGATTATTAGTCTTCTTTTGAGTCCAAGTCCCCGTTCCGTGGCTGAGACCAAGATAAATGTAAATTTAAATAAGTATAGAGTGAAGTGTGTTTGACTGTTCAGAAATGCCGAAGTTAATGTGTAAACTTTGTTGTTGTTGTTAAATATGCATGTGGAAAAAAAGGTCAGATGTGCTTTTTTTTATTTAAACATGATCATAAGCTGTTAAAGTTAAAAGTTAAATAAGGGTCTTGTTGGGGCAATGAACCAAGTTGTACAAACCTGACGGGTGTCAACACACACAACTTGGTTCATTGAAACAAACACGATCATAAGTTAAGATTAAATCAATAAGGGTCGGTGATTTCTTTCACGATCATAAAAAAGCAGACATATCGGAAAAAAATAAAGTACATAAAAAAATAATTAGTACATATAACGGGTTAAAGACCCTGAGTATTGATTTGGTAATAAATGTCCTAAAGGCTTAGAGTCCCTGAGTCCTAAAGGGTAAGAGTCCCTGAGTATTGATTTTTAATCAATATCTTAAAAAGGTCCATAAAAAGGTTGGAGGCCTTGGAAATTGATCAAATCCTAAAGAACCACAGGGTTAGAGTCCCTGAGTTCGAACAGGGTTGAGTTAAAGACGTCATTTTTGTTGTGGTTAGTTTAGTTTTGTTTTGCTTAGTTAGTTAGTGTTGCTGAGGAATTCTTGAATTAGTAATTATCTATGAAGTTGAAATTAATCTTGTGTTCAAAGTGGAATTTTGGGTGCAGCCTGCTGACCTGAGGAAAAAACATACAATCTTGTCCTTCTTTGGCTGACTAAAACGCAGACATAACATAGTGAATGTTACGTTTTTCTTTTCATATTCTCTTTAAATAAAACGTATAACATCTGTGAATGTTACATTTTTCTTTTCATATTTTCTTGAAAGAAAACGTATAGCATCTGTGGATGTTACGTTCTCCTTTTATATTTCCTTGATATCAAACTTACAGCATCTGTGAACCTTACATTTTTCTTCTTTTACTTTCCTAAATTACAGCCGCTGTGCTGAGAAATGTCTGTGGATGTTTTCATCCCTTAAGGGCCTTCTTGGATTAAAGTCTGCTGTGATACGAAATGGACGCAACTTGAATGTTTTTTCGATCAAATGAAAAGTTATGGCCAAACGGACAAGGGTGCAAAGGAAGTTGAAAAAAGGGTAAAAAGAATTGTGAAAGAATGGCAGAGTACAGGATTATTTCCAGCAAATAATCACAAATATGATGTGTTTAAAGGACTGATATGTGCACAGAGATGAGATTGATTAAAACTAGTGTTTCATAGTTAATTAATAAGGTCAATTAATTAATTATTATCCGTGTAAATTTAATAGTTTCCCTTGTACTATAACACAAAGGGTGGTGCTCCAACTTCAGGTAAATTTTAATTTTAAAGTTAAATCGACCAGAACTTAGATGTTCTGAAAATAAACCTTTTTTTATAAGGAACATATATAACATTACTACACTTTGAAGGCTCTAGCGTTCATTTGTTAGTATGATTCAAACCTATAATTTAAGTATTTGTCTATGTCTATGTGTCTGTGTGTCTGTGTGCTGCCAGGATGAATCAAGTGCAAGAACATGAGAGCATGTGTGTGTGTGCACTGAGAGAAAGAAGCAATATACACTAACACATGCATATGTGGTACGTGCATGTGGATGATTCAATTGATCATTCTTTTGATGTTTTGTCTAACGAAGTGTTCGATTAAAAATTATTATACACTATATGTATACGCCATACTTAAATTAATGCTAAAAGATAATCAAAATATGAAGTATAAATTACTAGCTTCATCTAAGAGCTTAAACGTTTGAATACACATTCACAACCAACATTTCACTCAGACTGAAACACTGCTTCAAGAAAAGCTTGGAGCAGACTTAGAGCCAAACAGCGATTAGTTTAACATCTGTCGTCTGCCCTTTTTCACACCTGTGGGCGTGAAACAAAAGAGCAAAACAGAACACACCCAAAAGAGGGGGGTTGGAAGACAAAGGAATCCGCCCACACAACAGGGAAGCAAGGAAGTTACTCTCCAGGTGACCCGCGACATCAAGAAACGTGAAAGAACCACTGCCTCGGAAATGACGACCCCCTGGACAGGAAACTTTCCCTTAAATATAGCGAAGCTCCATAACACGGGACCGTCTTTCCCGGAGCTATTGACCTGTAGAGCTGCCGGCAAAGATCGAGTCCTTTCGATCGTAAAAGTTTATATCTTTGTTTGACTTGAAGCGGGAAATAAACGACCCGTACACTCTGCATTTTGACCTTTTCTCTCCATAAAGCAAAGTATTAAGACCCGGATGTGACTTCATGTTGGAGCGACAGAAACGGACTAAGTTTTAATTGTTTTAGGTGCAACAGCTGAGGAACATGATAAACAACTGAAAGCTGTACTTTGGCGTATACAAGATGCAGGTCTCAAGCTGAATCATTCAAAATGCAACTTCAGACAACCAGAACTGTCTTTCTTGGGACACACAGTGTCAGGTAAAGGATTGCAGCCTGCACATGTGACTGCTGTTTTTCAAGCACCGCCACCAATGGACCTTCCCAAGTTGAGGTTATTTCTTGGGCTCACATCTTGGTATTCAAAATTCATACCAGACTATGCTGCAATTGTGGAGCCTCTGAGAGCACTTTTGCGTGGAGCAGAGACATTCACATGGTCTATTGAGGCTCAAAGGAGTTTTGAGAATGTTAAAAGACTGATTGTGAACAGCCCGGCACTATCAGTGTTCAACCCAGAACTACCTGCTTGTAACTACTGACGCGTCTGACTATGGACTAGGAGCAGTTCTCACTCAGATACATCAAAATGGTTCTGAAAAGACTGTGGCTTTTGCATCACGTACACCAAGGTTCCCTCTAAGCTGCGCGCCGCTCGAGGAAACTCCGCGCACAAGAACTTCTTTGCAGCGCACCTCAGTGAGTGACAGGTGTCCAGCCAATGATACGATACGATTTACTTACGCTACGCAGCATGTCAGACGTGTTTAAAATTAGTAATTGTAAACTCTTAGTTTAAATTCATGTTTTCATTTGTTTTTGTTTTCTCATGATCACAGAAATGGAGAAGTTTAAGTCTTGTGCTTCATTTAAATATGATCGACATGGAGGCAGGGAAAGGGATGAACCCTTCTGAGTTCTTTGTTGATTTTGATGAACAAAGTAAAAAGGCTCGAATTCGTGTCATGCACAGATTCTTAAATCTGAATATTTTTTGTGCACCATTTGGGTTCGAATGAACGACCATTTTTAGTTGGAAATCAATGCAATTCTTAGTACACATGAGTCTGAACTTGTCTGCAGTGAGGATGAGATTCAACACAGGCTGAGACACTGAGCTTAAGACCAGGTTTCATGGACATTTTTGGAAGTTACTCTCAGGAAAAGTATCTTCTTATGAGGAAATAAGTCTTGGACTGAACTATTTGAATCTAGTTATTTATGTAAGTCAGCCTTTTTTATGAAGATGATTAAATCCACTCATCCTTCCATCATGTCTGATTATCAGTCCATTCACTTCATTCAGTGCAAATCATCTGAGTGAAGTATGTACTTACTTACGTTGAGCAAATTTGATGAAGGTAGATCTTTTGAACTTGATCATTATAAAAGTAGCTCGCAAAATGAAAAAGTGTGGACGCCACTGTTTTAGATCATTTAAATGGAAAATTTAAGATTATGATAAATAAATACTTTCCATGGGTAACAATCATGGACATCTATTCTTGAAGATGTGGACTATTCCACAAAATATTATATCATTTGAATGTAGAATTTAGAGAAATTGATAATTAAATCATGATATTGTAGCTAGGAAGCATAATATTAATTGTCAAAGATGACATGGTTATTATATAAATCAATTGTATTATAAGTTAATATTGAATGGATGCGATACTGGCCTAATGACAGTACAGCTGATGTTGCTCACAGTGGTACAAGGGGCCGCTGAGGGAGACTTCCACTGCCAAGCTTAGAACCTAGCTTGGAAGATGACACAGAGGTTGCACTCACATCTACACTTACTGCTATTTCTGATGTGGACTTTAAAGCTGCATGTGCTTCATGTCCTGTTCAGACTGGACTACGTGAACTACTTACTTCAAGATGGCCAAAATCAGCAAAAAGCTTGGTATCAAACTTGCAGCCATTTTTCAAAATAAGGCACAAACTCTCCTTACAAGATGATTTAGTGGTGCATGGCAGACACAGACTCTTGGTACCAGACGGCCTTCAACCAAAGTTGATCTCACTGGCACATGACACACATACATGATAAGGCACCAATAGATTGTAGATTTGCAATCACACTTATTGATTATCATAGTAAGTGGCCAGAGCTAACATTTGTACCACAGGTCACTTCATGTACTGTTATTCAGTTTTTATCTGCAGTTTTCAGCAGAGAAGTTGATCCCAAGGAGCTGGTTTCTGCAATCGGCTCTCAATTCGTGTCACAGGAGTTTGAAACATTCCTCTGTGATCGAGGCGTTTTGCACAGGAAGTCTTCAGTCGACTATCCAAGAGCAAATGGAGAGATTGAACGTTTTAATCGCAGCTTGAAGGATAGTTTAGAGACGGCCTCACTGGAAGGAAAGCCATGGAAGGAGTTCACAAGAGAATTCTTACACGTCTATCGTGGAACACCTCACTCTACAACTCAGTGCTCACCAGCTGAACTGTTGCATGGTTGACCCATGCCAACCAGACTTCATGTGGCCGGACGTCCACTGCCAGTTAAAAAATGCTGTCACCAAGACAGGTTGCTCTCCGAGTGAGAGATATGCAAAAGAAAAGCAAGGATTACACAGACAAAAAGCGAGGAGCTACTGCTGTGTTTTTCAAATGTGGATCATATGTCCGGGTTAAGAAACCTGGCATTATTCCTAAAGGCACCTGTTTCTCTTCAGGAGAAGGAGACTGATAGAGAACTTATACCTATGGACTTTCTGAATATACCACCTGTTTTACCACTAAAGGGAGACATCCACATCACAGGCGAGACCAGTCAGGTTCAGAAGAGTCCCGGTGTGGACTAAGGACTTTGTGTGATAGTTACTGTTTGGAGTACTTTAATGTTCTTGAGTTTGGCAGAGTTCAATTAACACAATGGTGAATATACAATGTTCTTATGCTAGAGTTTAAAAGGATAATACATGGTTGATTTGGGTTTAAAGATGTTTAACTAAGTTGGATTATCTACGCATAAGTATTTAAAGACTGTGTAAGAAATGTTTACTACAAGTAAGGGTACGAAAGAAAACATTTTAATTTGTTGAAATGTTCTTCATGAATAGAAAATGTTTGCTTATTAAGGGGGATATGTCGTGTTTCAGCCTGAACACTAGAGGCGCTAGTGAATGCTAGATGTAGAATAAGCCAGTGAGAAGAAGACTGTACTGTGATGCTAGATACTACTGCTAGATACTACGTTCTACCTGTTGATCCATTTGCCTTTGAATAAAGTGTATGAAGAAAATCACCGACTCATTTCTGCAACAATACAACAATTACTTTGATTCTCACGGTAAAGAGTTTAAAAACGCTTTCGAGAAAGTCCCGCGCATGCGCAGCCGCGATACTGTCGGCTGAACGAGCATTGTCTCTGTGAGAGAACCGTAGTGACGTCATCAAGTTTGCGACGTCACCGCACATGCGCAGCCGCGATACTGTAGGATCTGTACAGACGCTGCCCTTGACTGACGCACGTGAGACGCACGTACTCATGCTCTCACGTTCTTCTTTATTTTCTTCTGTATTTGAATGGATTTAACTCGTCACTGGTTCCGGAACCAAGTGTTGGTTCGTTTATAAGTTACAAGTCAAAGCTCGCGTGGTTGTTGTGAAGCTACATGCTAACATGTCTGTAGCCGGGAAGTCAATGTCGTTGTTGCTGCGTCGGTGTTTTGGACCTTTGACAGCGACCAGAACCAGAACCTTGTGCGTGTTCCTGCAACGACCTTCATGTCCCTCGTCCAGTCGCCCGGGATCTGTTCGGAACCTCCGGCCCTGGTCCATCTTCACAAGTCAAGACCGGTTCTGCACCACGGTTAGCATCTCACAGGAAACTCTTTGAATCTGTTTTAAAATGTTTTAAATTATGATTTAATGTTTATTCTCTGTTTGAGAATAAATCAAATGTCTGTTTAATTACAAGTATTAATTATGTGTCTATCTTTACCACAAATAAGTACGTCTGTGTCGTCAGAGTATTGAAAGATTGAATTTAAAATTATACAATCTTTAAAGTTATTTTATGGAAATGTCATTTGAAAAAAAAAAAAAAGGGCTGAATTCAATTTTTTTAAATTCTAATAAAAACATACTGTAGGTTGAATTAGAATAAAATAATAATAATACAATTCTGAGCTGCTCTAGTAGGAGAACTCACATTTCTCCAATCCTTCAAACTCTTCACTGGCTTCTAGTTTCTTTCAGGATCATTTTAAAATTCTGGTTCTTACTTTCAGATCTATTCATGGTCAGACCTTCCATCAGTGATCTGATCCAGACTTACACCCCAGCTCGGGCTCTGAGGTCTGTGGATCAGAATCTACTTATGGTTCCTCGCACACGGTTCAGGACCAGAGGAGAGAAATCCTTCCAGGCTGTTGCTCCTAAGCTTTGGAACGATCTTCTCTCTCTTTGTGCTTGATGGATCTACTGACTCCTTTAAGAAACATCTTAAGACGTTTCTATTTGTTCAGGCTTTTCCTTGATTTTCTGGAACTCCTGTTGTGTTATCAGGTTTATCTTGATCTTTAAAATATATACTTTATTGAATATCGTTTTGATTGTTTAAGTGCTTTGTGACCCTGGTCTGGAAAAGTGCTTTACAAATAAAAATGACTTACTTACTTACGGTTTGGAGTACTGTAGTGAAGGTCCGGGGGTTTAGAGAAGGAAACGATGAGATATTTCCCTTTCATGTATTTCTGCGCTTCGGTGCCGATGTGATCGTAGAAAAATGTCACTTATAACACTCAGTCTCGCAGGACTTGCATCGGTTTCCTGCGCAACTGAGCGACACCAGAGAGGAGCTGCCGGCGCGTCGTGATATCACCAAATCAATAATAAATCCACCAATCCAATTATAAATGATAGCACATGTTTTTATTTTTACTCTGTGTGTGTCCATGTTTTTACTCAAACTAAAACATGTATCATTGAATACAAACCCAGGATGTTCCTCCTGCAGGTGCTCGAAGAAAAAACGTTCCCGTCGTCGCAGGTCAATGAGGACGAGCCGGAGAAGAAGGACGTGTTCGTGGTGCAGGTCAAAGGTATCCCGTGGTCGTCCACGTCTGCAGACCTGCTCCAGTTCTTCTCTGGTGAGAGTCTTGACGTCTGGTCCTGAACAGCAACCATTAAACCCATGACACTCCATGTAGACTGTAACGTCAGTAACGGGGAGTCTGGGATCCACCTGATGCGAAATGCTGACGGCCGGCCGTCGGGTCGAGCCTTCGTGGAGCTGGAGCAGGTAAATGACCTGAGGAGAGCAATGGAGAAACACAAGAACTATCTGGGCGATCGATGCGTGAAAGGTACTCCTTCCCTCTAACTGATTCATGTTTGTGGTCCTAATGTTTCGTGATGTCTCATCAGTGTCAATGCTGACCAACCAGGAGGCCGAAGAGATTATGCAACGTTGTGCTGACACCCGAGTGGTCCGAGTCCGAGGGCTTCCTCGCTCCTGCACGGAGGACGAAGTCAACTTACCCTTCAAAGGTGACTCTTGTGTTCTTGTGTTTGGCTTCGTGAAGCTTCGTGAGGCTTCAATAGGTTTCATAACTCTTCATCCACTGACCAAACATGTCCCCCAGGCCTGCAGATAAAGGAGGACGGCATCTTTCTGGTCCGGGACAGTGAGGGTCATTGTCTTCGGACAGGTTTCGTCCAGTTCTCCACGCAGGAAGAAGCCGACAAAGCACTGAAGAGGTACAGATGCAACATGGGCAGCAGGTGGAGATGAAGCCTTGTGTGTCTGACGGAAGATTCACTTTCCTGCATCTTTAGATACATCAGGGTGTTTCCCAGCAACGCAGGTGAGCTGCTGTCCAGCAGGCTGACCTCGATTTCCTCGCCCGGACGAGACCGACAACACCTCGGTGAGACTCCACTCTTCTCTGACGTGGATCCTTTGAATGACATGATTTATTTCAGGAAACATCGAGCTGTCTCTCAAATCTGCAGACGACACAGACGGAAGATAAACGGTCAGAACGTTTATTAATTATTTTATTTCTTGGTTAAAAAAAATGTATCTGTTCTGCATCTTTGTTTTTAAATACAATCAATTTTCTTGATATAACATTATATACACATATATACATATATGTGCTTCGGGAGTATGGAGTGAGAGGCTCCACTGAGGCCCTCCAATCACTGTATTTGTGATCCTTGGATGCAGATCGGATGTATTCCCGGTGAGAGTTGGTCTCCGTCAGGGATGTGCTTTGTCTCCTGTTTCTGGTTTTCATGGACAGGATTTCGAGGCGCAGCTCTGGCGGGGAAGGTTTGCGGTTTGGTGGCCTGAAGATCCGATCGCTGCTTTGTGCAGATGATCTGGTTCTCATGTCTTCATCACGCTGCGACCTTCAGCTCTCGCTGGATCGGTTTGCATCTGAGTGTGAAGCGGCTGGGATGAGGATCAGCACCTCTAAATCTGAGGCCATGGTTCTCAGCAGGAGAAAGATGGATTGTTCGCTCTGGGTTGAGCCTTTGCCTCAAGTGAAGAAATTGAAGTATCTTGGGGTCTTGTTCTCGCATGACTGTTGTGCGTAAGAGAGAGCTGAGCCAAAAGGCAAAGCTCTCTAGTTACCGATCAATCTTTGTCCCAACCCTCACCTACCGTCAAGAGCTTTGGGTCATGAGGGAGAGAACGAGATCTCGGATACAAGTGGCTGAAATGAGTTTCCTTCGACGGGTGGCGGGCGTCACCCTTAGAGATGGGGTGAGAAGTTCTGTCACTCGGGAGAGACTCGGAGTAGAGCCGCTGCTGTGTGGAAAGGAGTCAAATGAGGTGGTTCATCTCTTGAGGATGCCCCCTGGGCGTCTCCCTTTGGAGGTGTTCCAGGAGCGTCCAGCTGGGAGGAGACCTAGGGGTCGACCCAGGACCAGGTGGAGAGATTATATCTCTTCACTGGCATTGGAGCGTCTCGGGATCCTTCAGTCAGAGCTGGCAGATGTATATGTATATATATATATATATATGTGTATATATGTATGTATGTGTGTGTGTGTATATATGTGTGTATTTTTTCAGTACTATAAATATTTGTATTTGAGTTCTTTGCTTGTTTATCTTAATCATACATTAATCGTTTGAAACATGTTTTTTTTCATCTCATGGTAAACAATGTTTTCTTCTCCAACAGACAGAACTTCATGTATTAAGTAACGACGTGTCAACAAATAAATGTTCCTGCAAAACAAACATCTGGTTTATTAAATTCAAATGTTTGTTTAAATGTATTTGTCAAAAATATATATTTTTTTAATTGTAGCTTTAAAAAACGACTAATAACAAGTTAAGAATTTTATAATAAGAAGTATTTAATCCAGCAATAAATCGGTTGAGTCTGAGGTTTTTGTGTCTAAATTATTGTTAAAATGTCAAAACATTTTGGGATGTAAAGATGGAACGACGACAACATGATAAAAGCTTTTATTGTCAACACCCTCGACCAGAGGTTTATTTGGAGACTTTGGTAAAAGATGTGGAGGGTTCAAAGGTCACGAGGGCGAGGAGTCGTATAGTTGCAGCAGCTCAGAGAAGCAGCTCAACACCATAGACGTGTATATATAGACATATAGACATAGAGTTGTTCTTGCAAAGTGATTCAGACACAGGAATTCACTTCTTTTGAGTCTCAGATGATCTTGGTTGGTTCTACAAGACCTTTCTATTGTGTGTCAATCTACCGTCCGCCTGGTCCTTCAGTGTTCTTGAAAGACTTCAGTGACTTCTTGCTGGCTAAAATCCCGTGGGTACTTCGGAGGGTACTAAATTCATTGAACAACAAATTGACTAATTGACAAATTGACAAATTGAAAAAACAATTGAACAACAAAGGTTTTGTATAAAAAATCCCAAAATTGCTGGCTATTGTAAAAAAACAATTTCCCAAAGGAGACCTCCTGAGGGATCAATAAAGTTTTACCTTACCTTTACCTTACCTTACCTTATCTTCCATTATTCAGATGGAATCTGTTCTTATTCTTGGAGACTTTAATCTTCATGTTGATGACGTCACATCTTGTTCTGCTAAAGAACTTTGAACTTTAACAGAAGCCTTTAATTTTGAGCAACATGTTTCTGAACCCACTCATCAAAAAAGCCACACTTTAGACTTAGTTTTTACTCTTGCCTGGACATTTCTAATGTCTCTGTACATGATGTCCATCTGAGTGATCATTGTCTTGTTTAACCTGGACTTCATCCCTGAACCTAAGCCTTTGAAAGTTAGGTCTCAGAGGCGTGTCATCTCAGCCGATACTGCAGACAGTTTTTCTGCTATGTTTGACCCTCTTTTCTTTGATAACTGCCTAAACGTGGACATTTTGATTCACTGTTTCATTACTCATTGTGTTGAAATACTGGATCAAGAGGCACCTGTTAAATCGAACTTGAAAATTCTGAAAAAAATGGTGCCCTTGGACAAATGAAGATCTCCCGAGTCTGAAGACACTTTGTCGTCCACTTAACTTGAGGTGCTCAGACTTCACCTCAGGGATCTTATGTCTTCAAACAATGAGATGGTGGAAACTGCTGTATCTGATTACATCAGAAAACTGGTAGCAGCAAATAAGAAAAACCCCAAAGTGTTGTTTGACACGATTAATTCTCTCGTGTCTCCTGCTCCTAAAATCACGCCTGTCTTCTGTGAAGCTGACAGCAATGCATTGTTGAGATTTTTCATTGACAAAATGAAATTGATCAAAGAGAAAATCTCTCCCCCTTTGTTTGGTGTCTGTCTCTGAGCCCCTCTCCTCCTCTTGGTCTTCCTTCACTGCTGCTATCTCTGGGTGAAATATTTGATGTAATTGGCCCCTGGGTTACCAATATGGTGAACCTCTCCCTTTCCACAGGGGTTTTTCCCAATGCATTTAAACATGCCATTGTGGAGCCTCTGCTCAAAAAACCAGGCTTAGACCCAACTGACCTCCGTAATTTCAGGCCTATTTCTGAGCTCCCTTTCTTGTCCAAGATCTTGGAGAAGGTGGTGTCTGAGCAGCTGTCTTTGTTCCTGTATCAGAGCGACATTTATGAGAAGTTTTAGTCTGGCTTCCGTAAACATAACTCTACGGAGACAGCCTTACTGAAAGTGTCCAGTGACATCATGATGTCGGCTGACTCGGGTCAATACACTGTTCTTGTTCTCTTGGATCTGTCCTCAGCCTTTGACACAGTTGATCACCAGATCCTGCTGAGAAGACCGAGGGAAGAAGTGGGACTGTCTGGGTCTGTGTTACAGAGGTTCTCGCCATACCTTTCTGGGCGCAGTTTTAGTGTATCTGCCAATCAAATGAGGTCTGAATCGGCGGATCTGTTGTGTGAAGTCCCTCATGGTTCTGTTCTGGGTCCTTTATTTTTTTTGCTGTACTTGATTCCCCTCTGTAAAATCATTCAGAGATTTCATGATGTTTCTTATCACATTTTTGCTGATGACATCCAGCTTTACTAATCTTTTCATCCAACTGAGCCCCAGAGGCTGAACAGCTTAATCAATTGTTTGCTAGAAATCAAACAATTAGTGAAAACACTTTGCAGCTAAATGTGGACAAAACTGAAACACTGGTGATTGCTCCTGATGATAAGGTTCCAGGGTTGAGTCAGTACTTGGGTGACTTAGGTCAGTCTGTCAAACTGAGCCTGAGAAACCTAGTGTTGTATTTGACAGACATGTCTGTAGTTCAACACTGCAGAAAACTGACCAGAAACTGTTTCCTTCAACTGTGAAAAATCTCTAAACTTAGGAAAATGTTTTCACAACATGATCTGGAGCTTGTAATCCATGCATTTCTGTCTTCTCGCCTGGACTATTGTAACTATGGTGTTAAGGGACTATGTTTTCTATAGCGCATGGATACATCGGGAGTGACGTGTGTGTTGTGTTGTTCTTGGTCCGAAGCTACGGCTAAAGACGTGTGTAAATAAAGCTCCACGGATATTCTACGCTTGTTTATTTGTGACTACATATCACTACATGGTGTCAGAAGTTAAAGGACCATGGCGAAATTCTCCCCACCAGAAAGTTTGGACTTTTCTCGCCCGCAACTTTGGCCAGAATGGAGACCAGCGCTACTGCGTGGCAAAAAAGTTAAAGAAGGAGGAGGGAGAAGTGCAGGTGTGTAGCTGCTCTATTCGCTTGGAAAAGAGTCCGAGCAAGTGTTTAAAAACGTTCGTCTTTGGGCAAGAAGAAGATGAAGGTGACTATGAAACCCTGCTGGGCAAACTGGACAATTATTTTGTGGCAAAAGTTAACGTCATACACGAACGAGCACGTTTTCACCAGCGTGTACAGCAGCCCAGTGAGAGCACGGAGGATACATGTTATATTATAAATATATAAATGTAAATAAATATATTTATACATCGGAGCCCTGCACAAGCACGCAGACACATGTGCCTTTGAGGAAGTGAAAAATTAAAATATTGTGACAGACTGGTCGTGGGCATCTTGGATAGGGAACTGTCAGAGAAGCTACAGTTAATCCCGGACCTAACTCTGGACAAAGCGGTCGAGATCAATCGGAACAAGTTAAATGTCACATTGGTGAACAAGGAGCTCACGCAGAGACGAGAACTAACCTGAATGAAGTATCAAAGTGGAAAACAAAGAAGGATGCTGGTCAAATGCAGAGACATGGACAAAGAGGAACTCAAGCACATGCATCAAAAGGAAGAAAGAAGTGCTACAGATTTGGAAATACTCATTTAAGAGATGAGGTGTGTCCTGCAAGCAACTCCGAGTGCCACACATTTAAAAAGATGGGACATTTTGCTGCTGTGTCGTTCACACATATTCAATGAGGTCAATGTGAGGACAGACAACCATCTTCTACATTTCCTAGGAGAGGTTACGGAAGTAAATGACTCAAATGACGCCTGGAAAGTGAAACTCAGAATTCTTGACGTTCTGGTGAACTTTAAAATTGACACTGACGCTGATACCACTGTTGTATCAGAAAATACATTCAAGTTGATGAGTGGAAAACCTGCATTAAAGAAGGCCTGAGTACCACTCGACAGCCCAGGAGGTAGCCTTGAGTGTTTGGGTTATTTCACAGTGACTACTAAGAGTAAACGGAGACATTACAAGTTCAAAGTTCACATACTCCGTGGTAGTGAAAGTCATTTGCTCAGAAGCAACAGCGATGGGCTTAGTGAAACGGATCAGAGAGGTGAAAACTTCACAGAAGGAAAAGATCCAAAGTTCAAATGAAATTGGAGCATTGAACATCATGCCAATAAAAATCAGACTTATAGATGATGTCCAACCATACAGTCTGACAACAGCAAGAAGAGTGTCAATACCTATGCTTCAGAAAGTGAAGGAGGAATTGAAACGTATGGTTGAGGCTGGAGTCATAACAGAAATCAAGGAACCAACAGAGTGGTGCGCTCCAATGGTACCAGTACCAAAGAAGAACAAGGAACAGCTGAGGATATGTGTTGTCTTGAAGAACCTCAACAGAGCAGTCAAGAGGGGAAAGTATTTGCTACCAACGATAGATGACATCTTGCCAAAATTAGCACATGCCAAAATGTTTTCCCTACTTGATGCTGCAAGTGGATTTTGGCAAATACCGCTGGATCCTGAGAGTGCAAAGTTGACTACGTTCATAACGCCATTTGGGAGATACTACTTCAACCGGCTTCCATTTGGAATAACAAGTGCCCCAGAAATCTTCCCGCATGAGATGACAGAACTGCTGAAAGACCTTGATGGAGTAGCTGTATACATGGATGACATTCTTGTTTATTCGGAGTCAGTGGAGCAACATGAAGAGATACTGCAAAAGACCCTTGACATCCTGAGGAGAGCAGGCCTGAAGCTGAACAAGGAGAAGTGCTTACTGCGACAGCGGAAACTTAACTACTTGGGACACTCCATTGATGAGAATGGAATACGTCCAGATGATGTGAAAGTTCAAGCCATCATGCAGCTGGTTGAACCAAACAATGTGCCTGACCTCAGAAGGATTCTGGGGATAGTTTATTATTTAGGCAGGTATCTTCCTCACCTATCTGAAATTACGAAACCCCTGAATGACTTGTTAAAGACTGATGTAACATGGACATGGGGATTGTAGATTCTTTCAGATTTCAGACTGACCACAAACCACTTGTACCACTTAGCAAAGATTTGGACTGTGTGCCTATGAGGGGCCAGAGACTGCTGATCCGCATGATGAGATACAATCCTGTGGCAGAGTTTGTACCAGAAACAGTTAGTCGTGGCAGATACACTCTCTCGACATCCACTGGTAGAAGTTAAACAAGAAGTATCAGAACTGACCAGTGAGATGGAGGCGTACGAGGAAGGAGTTCAAGGAAGTTGGCCAGTTTCCCCTGTAAAGCTGGAACTGATTAGAAAGCAGACTCAACTAGACCCAGAGTTGAAGTTGATCCAAAAGTTCATTACACATGGATGGCCGAGGTATTATGCTGATGTACCGGTATGTGTGAAACCTTATTTCTCACATCGTGATCACCTTACTCACAAAGTTTATTACTTTACAACGACAGAATAGTTATTCCACAAAACATGAGGTCGGAAATACTACAGCGCGTTCACGATGGCCACCAAGGCATAGTGAAGTGTCGTGAGAAATGTAGTGTTTGGTGGCCGGGTCTGAGTAAAAACATTCAGGACCTAATCAGTGTGTGTAGAGAATGTCAGGAGATGAAACCATCTCAAAAGAAAGAGCCTGTTATCTGTACACCGCTACCAAGTCGTCCGTGGGAGAGAATCGCGGCTGACATTTGTCTATTTAAAACGATTTAGTGGTGGTTGATTATTTTTCCCGGTATATTGAAATTTTGAACCTTTCAAAATTGACAAACTGTTTAAACCACCTGAACAACCAACTGAAGGCTCGAGACTGAGAAAGAAAATGTGAACAAACAGAAGCCACAGAATAAGATTCTTCTCCTGTCAAACCGGAGAGTCCTAAAGTGTTGAGAAGAAGTGGAAATAAAACCTCCAGAAAGATTTAAGGAGTTTGTGTAAATAAATGTTTGGGAGAGAAAACCCTAGTTAAATGTTAAAGGAAACATGCTTGAAATATTGTTTGCACACATTTCTATTCATTTGTTTTGAAGAAAATGTTTATTAGGTTATGGTAACACTTTGTCTCAACAGACTCAAAGGAAGGGAGATGTGGTGTTAAGGGACTGTTTTCTATAGCTTACGGCGCATGGATACACCGGGAGTGATGTGTGTGTTGTTCTTGGTCCGAAGCTACGGCTAAACACGTGTGTAAATAAAGCTCCTACACGGATATTCCACGCTTGTTTATTTGTGACTACATATCACTACAGTAACGGTTTGTTTTAATGTCTAAACAAGAAGGATGTGTCTCGCCTGCAGTTCATACAAAACTCTGCAGCCAGAATTCTGAGCCGCTCTAGTAGAAGAACTCACATTTCTCCTTCAAACTCTTCACTGGCTGCCAGTTTCTTTAAGGATCAACTTAAAAATGCTGGTTCTTACTTTCAGAGCCATCACTGATCTGATCCAGCCTTACACCCCAGCTCGGGCTCTGAGGTCTGTGGATCAGAAACTACTGATGGTTCCACGCACACGGTTAAGGACCAGAGGAGAGAAATCCTTCCAGACTGTTGCTCCTAAGCTCTGGAACGATCTTCTCTCTCTTTGCTCTTGATGATCTACTGACTCCTTCAAGAAACATCTTAAGATGTTTTTATTTGTTCAGGCTTTTCCTTGATTTTCTGGAACTCCTGTGTTGTTCTCAGTTGTATCTTGACCTTTAAAGTATATATTTTAGTGAGTATTGTTTTGATTGTTTAAGCGCTTTGTGACCCTGGTCTGGAAAAGCACTTCATAAATACAAATTAATTACTTACTTACCATATATAATAGACGCCGGATCGACTGTAGACGGTTGTGTATAAAGCGCCGCCATCTTAAAACTATTGTGTACATCATCAAATGTTACTTTAGAAATAACTGAATACTAATGAAGCTAATTATTGGACCAATTATTTTTAATCAATTATTTTTAACAAATTACTTGTTTTTATCGCACAGTTAGTCAAAGTCTATATTTAGATTAAATGATTCTCTGTCCAAACATTGATCTATGATCCGTTTAATAATAAAGATGTGAATAAAACACTAATGAAGTAAACAAAGGTAGGATCTCCGTCGCGTGTTTATTTCATTACAGCACGTAAATATGTTTTGAATCATTGTTGGATTACTTTGACTCTCACGGTAAAGAGTTTCAAGCATCAAGCTTTCGAGCAAATCCCGCGCATGCGCAGCAGCGATACTGTAGGTTGAACGACATTTGTCTCTGAGAGAGAACCGTAGTGACGTCATCAAGTTTGCGACGTCACCGCACATGCGCAGACGCGATACTGTAGGATCTGTACAGACTCTGCCCTTGACTGACGCACGTGAGACGCACGTACTCATGCTCTCACGTTCTTCTTTATTTTCTTCTTTATTTTAATGGATTTAACTCGTCACTGGTTCCGGAACCAAGTGTTTGTTCGTTTATAAGTTACAAGTCAAAGCTCGCGTGGTTGTTGTGAAGCTACATGCTAACATGTCTGTAGCCGGGAAGTCAATGTCGTTGTTGCTGCGTCGGTGTTTTGGACCTTTGACAGCGACCAGAACCAGAACCTTGTGCGTGTTCCTGCAACGACCTTCATGTCCCTCGTCCAGTCGCCCGGGATCTGTTCGGAACCTCCGGCCCTGGTCCATCTTCACAAGTCAAGACCGGTTCTGCACCACGGTTAGCATCTCACAGGAAACTCTTTGAATCTGTTTTAAAATGTTTTAAATTATGATTTAATGTTTATTCTCTGTTTGAGAATAAATCGTATGTCTGTTTAATTACAAGTATTAATTATGTGTCTATCTTTACCACAAATAAGTACGTCTGTGTCGTCAGAGTATTGAAAGATTGAATTTAAAATTATACAATCTTTAAAGTTATTTTATGGAAATGTCGCTTTTTTTTAAAGCGCTGAATTCTATATATATTTTTAAATTCCATTAAAAACATCTTGTAGGTTGAATTAGTTTTTCTTGAATAAGAGGATTCAAAAATGTTCCTATTAAAAGGTTGAATTCGTTTAGGTAAAACAGTTACCTAGTACAGTTTAATATCGTTATTACTAATGATTTTTTTTTCTAAATGAAGTTTATTTTAATTCATTTCAATGTAATAAATAAATGCTACACGATCGTACTTTCAGCCAATCATGCGACCCCAAAGTTTTGTTTGACACAATTTATTCTCTCGTGTCTCCTGCTCCTCAAATCACGCCTGTCTTCTGTGAAGCTGACAGCAATGCATTGTTGAGATTTTTCATTGAGAAAATTAAATTGATCAAAGATAAAAATCTCTCCCCCTTTGTTTGGAACCCCTACTGTCTCTGAGCCCCTCTCCTCCTCTTGGTCCTCCTTCACTGCTGTATCTTTGGGTGATATTTCGGCACTAGTGAACAAGATGAAACCCTCCTCTTGCTCAGATGACGTCCTTCGTTGTAGGCTTTTTATCAAAGTAGTTGATGTAATTGGCCCCTGGGTTACCAATATGGTGAACCTCTCCCTTTCCACAGGGGTTTTTCCCAATGCATTTAAATATGCCATTGTGTAGCCTTTGCTCAAAAAGCCAGGCTTGGACCCGACTGACCTCAGAAATGTCAGGCCTATTTTTAAGCTCCCTTTCTTGTCCAAGATCTTGGAGAAGGTGGTGTCTGAGCAGCTGTCTTTGTTCCTGTATCAGAGCGACATCTATGAGAAGTTTTAGTCTGGCTTCCGTAAACATAACTCTACGGAGACAGCTTATTGAAAGTGTCCAGTGACATCATGATGTCGGCTGACTCGGGTAAATCCACTGTTCCGGTTCTCTTGGATCTGTCCTCTGCCTTTGACACAGTTGATCACAAGATCCTGCTGAGAAGACTGAGGGATGAAGATTGCCTGGGTCTGTGTTAGAATGGTTCTCATCTTACCTTTCTGGGCGCAGTTTTAGTGTATCTGCCAATCAAATGAGGTCTGAATCGACAGATCTGTTGTGTGGAGTCCCTCAAGGTTCTGGTCTGGGTCCTTTATTGTTTTTGCTGTACTTGATTCCCCTCGGTAAAATCATTCAGAGATTTCCAGATGTTTCTTATCACATTTTTGCTGATGACATCCAGCTCTACTGCTCTTTTGACCCAACTGAGCCCCAAAGGCTGAACAGCTTAGTCAATTGTTTGCTAGAAATCAAACAATGGCTGAATGAAAACACTCTACTGCTAAATGTGAAAAAAACTGAAACACTGGTGATTGCTCCTGATGATAAGGTTCCAGGGTTGAGTCAGTACTTGGGTGACTTAGGTCAGTCTGTCAAACTGAGCCTGAGAAACCTGGGTGTTGTATTTGATAAAGACATGTCTCTTGTTCAACACTGCAGAAAACTGACCAGAAACAGTTTCCTTCAACTGAGAAAAATGTCTTAACTTAGGAAAATGTTGTCGGAACATGATCTGGAGCTTGTAATCCATGCGTTTGTTTCTTCTCGTCTGGACTATTGTAACAGTTTGTTTTCTTGTCTTAACAAGAAGGATCTGTCTCGTCTGCAGTTGATTCAGAACTCTGCAGCAAGAATTCTAACCCGCTCAAGTAGAAGAACTCACATTTCTCCGATCCTTAAAATTCTTCACTGGCATCCAGTTTCTTTAAGGATCAACTTTAAAATTCTGGTTCTTACTTTCAGAGCTATTCATTGTCAGGCTCCTCCTTACATCACTGATCTGATCCAGTAATGTAAGGAAGCACTTCTGGCATTCCTTGCTTTGAACAAACCTCATCAGATCTGGCTTGTATTCAGTTGTTGCCACTCGAAGCAATTCTTTCACATGGGTGTCAGTCAGAACAGATCAGTGCTTTGATTTCACGTGTTTCAGGGTAGAAAACACAGACATATGTCGACCCAAATATTGACAGTATCTTAAGCGCAGCCCGTTTGACATTGGGGTACTTTTCCATAAAAAATATAAACTCTCCCATGTAAAAAAAAACGTCCCGTGTTCATCTTCATATTTTCGTTTGGCTGTGCATTTTTTCCCTGCCATTTTGAAGGCGAACTTGACACAAATTGTTTACTCAAAAGATCCTGTCCCTAATGGGAAACTTTGCGGTATTTTCATCCAACGCGCATGTATTGAACTCAAGCGAAGCGAACACGCACATTAAAATCACAAACCCAAACTTCGATATGATTGTTATAGTGATGGGATCGGCAGTTCTTTTGACTGACCTAAATCACTAGTATTAGTTCATTAAAAGGATTCGTTCAGTTTGTTCGTTCACCAAATCACTAACTCAGTGCTAAGTTCTTCTACTTCCTGAACGCAGCCAAACAATCCGTTACTAGGTTTAATGATTCAGATCCGAGGTTCACATTCACTGCACTTGAGGGACAATGCAAAAAAAGAAAAAGTGCGTTCACGGAAAAGGACCAGTACACAGACATTCGTGAGAAATTAGGCAAATAGAGAAGATCTTGAGGTGTGTTCACAGCCGAACATGAATCCTCGTTCACTGAACGAATCTGTGCCAACATAAAAACTAAATGTTCTGTAGCAAAGTCTATCATAGAATCCCTCACACCGGCACAGTCGCGGCGTTCAACTGAACTGAGAAAGGAATGAAGTTCAGTACTTTCACTCAAAAGATCGTCGTTCGCGATAGACACAACACTAGAACGTTAGAGCCGCATGAAACCAGGCAAAGAGCCGCATGCTGGATTGGCCAGGCCTGGACTAGATCATAAGCAAGTATTACTTCCGTGTATATACTGAGCCGGCAAAACGTGTCGTCATAGCAACCGAGCCTAGCAAGCTGCGCCGCACAGTTTACAGAACATGACACCGATTGGTCGAAGTGTCCGTTTAAGAAATGATTGATGTATACAATAAATTATTATAAATGATAGCATATGTTATATATATTCATGTGCAGGTGCTCGAAGAAAAAACGTTCCCATCGTCGCAGGTCAATGAGGACGAGCCGGAGAAGAAGGACGTGTTCGTGGTGCATGTGAGAGGTTTCCACAGGTCGTCCACGTCTGCAGACCTGCTCCAGTTCTTCTCTGGTGAGCGTTTTGACGTCTGGTCGTGAACAGCAACCATTAAACCCATGACACTCCATGTAGACTGCAACGTCAGTAACGGGGAGTCTGGGATCCACCTGATGCGAAATGCTGACGGCCGGCCGTCGGGTCAAGCCTTCGTGGAGCTGAAGCAGGTAAACGACCTGAGGAGAGCTCTGGAGAAACACAAGAGCAATCTGGGCGATCGGTTCGTGAAAGGTAGTCCTTCCCTCTAACTGATTCATGTTTGTGGTCCTAATGTTTCGTGATATCTCGTTCAGTGTACGAGCTGACCAACCAGGAGATCGAAGAGATTATTCAAAGTTCTGCTGACACCCGAGTGGTCCGAGTCAGAGGGCTTCCTCGCTCCTGCACGGAGGACGAAGTCAACTTATTCTTCAAAGGTGACTCTTGTGTTCTTCTAAAAATCTTCTTCTCTCTTATTATATTACTCAATATTACATGAGTGGATAAAGTCTCCTAAAGTCGTGAGACTTCGTGAGGCTTCAATAGGTTTCATAACTCTTCATCCACTGACCAAACATGTCCTCCAGGTCTACAGATAAACCAGGACGGCATCTTTCTGGTCCAGGACAGTAGGGGTCGTTGTACTGGGACAGGTTTCGTCCAGTTCTCCACGAAGGAAGAAGCCGACGAAGCACTGAAGAGGGACAAAAGCTACATCGGCAGCAGGTGGAGATGAAGCCTTGTGTGTCTGACGGAAGATTAACTTTCCTGCTTCTTTAGATACATCAAGCTGTATCCCAGCAACGCCGGCGAGCTGCTGTCCAGCAGGCTGACCTCGAAGTCCTCGTCCGGACGAGACCAACAACACCTCGGTGAGACTCCACTCTTCTCTGACGTGGATCCTTTGAATGACATGATTTATTTCAGGAAACGAAAACATCGAGCTGTCCCTCAAATCTGCAGACGACACAGACGGAAGATAAACGGTCAGAACTTTGATTTCACCTTTTTTTTTTTAGCTTCAGTTGATTTATTTTCATTGAATCATTGATTTTTAAATCCTTTCACTTAATCTTCTAAATAAATCTCTTTATTTTATTTCATCTTGATCACATTTTTATGTCTATTTTAACTTTTGCACTAAATATTCTGCATTGTTCCTCAAACAAAATTGTAAATGTTTTACATTTTCGTTTGATAGTTTATTAATATATACATATATGTGCTTCGGGAGTATGGAGTGAGAGGCTCTACTGAGGTCCTCCAATCACTGTATTCCCGCAGCGGGAGTTGTGTGCGGATCCTTGGATGCAGATCGGATGTATTCCCGGTGAGAGTTGGTCTCCGTCAGGGATGTGCTTTGTCTCCCGTTTCTGGTTTTCATGGACAGGATTTCGAGGCGCAGCTCTGGCGGGGAAGGTTTGCGGTTTGGTGGCCTGAAGATCCGATCGCTGCTTTGTGCAGATGATCTGGTTCTCATGGCTTCATCACGCTGCGACCTTCAGCTCTTGCTGGATCGGTTTGCATCTGAGTGTGAAGCGGCTGGGATGAGGATCAGCACCTCTAAATCTGAGGCCATGGTTCTCAGCAGGAGAAAGATGGATTGTTCTCTCTGGGTTGAGCCTTTGCCTCAAGTGGAGAAGAAGTTTAAGTATCTTGGGGTCTTGTTCTCGCATGAGGGGGTTCGGGAATTGGAGATTGGTCGGTGAATTGGTGCAGCAGGGGCGGTATTGCATTCGCTCTACCACACTGTTGTGCGTAAGAGAGAGCTGAGCCAAAAGACAAAGCTCTCTAGTTACCGATCAATCTTTGTCCCAACCCTCACCTACCGTCAAGAGCTTTGGGTCATGAGGGAGAGAACGAGATCTCGGATACAAGTGGCTGAAATGAGTTTCCTTCGACGGGTGGCGGGCGTCACCCTTAGAGATGGGGTGAGAAGTTCTGTCACTCGGGAGAGACTCGGAGTAGAGCCGCTGCTTCTCCGTGTGGAAAGGAGTCAAATGAGGTGGTTCATCTCTTGAGGATGCCCCCTGGGCGTCTCCCGTTGGAGGTGTTCCAGGAGCGTCCAGCTGGGAGGAGACCTAGGGGTCGACCCAGGACCAGGTGGAGAGATTATATCTCTGCACTGGCATTGGAGCGTCTTGGGATCCTTCAGTCAGAGCTGGCAGATGTGTATGTATATGTACAGTATATATATATATATATATATGTGTGTGTGTTCATATATATAATATGTGTTTTATCTTAATCAACCATTAATCGTTTGAAACATGTTTTTTTTCATCTCATGGTAAACAATGTTTTTTTCTCCAACAGACAGAACTTCATGTATTAAGTAACGACGTGTCAACAAATAAATGTTCCTGCAAAACAAACATCTGGTTTATTTCATTTATTACATTCAAATGTTTGTTTAAATGTATTTGTGAAAAATATATATATTTTTAATTGTAGCTTTAAAAAACAACTAATAACTAGTTAAGAATTTTATTTTAAGAAGTATTTAATCCAGCAATAAATCAGTTGAGTCGGAGGTTTTTGTGTCTAAATTATTGTTAAAATGTCAAAAAAATTTGGAACGACTTTAGTGACTCTTGCCTGGACATTTCTAATGTCTCTGTACATGATGTCCATCTGAGTGATCATTGTCTTGTTTAACCTGGACTTCATCCCTGAACCTTAGCCTTTGAAAGTTAGGTCTCAGAGGCTTGTCATCTCAGCCGATACTGCAGACAGTTTTTCTGCTATGTTTGACCCTCTTTCCTTTGATAACTGCCTAAAAGTTGAAATTTTGATTCACTGTTTCACTGATCATTGTGTTGAAATACTGGATCAAGTGGCACCTGTTCAATCGAACTTGAAAATTCAGAAAAAATCGTCTGAAGAGACTCTGTCGAAAGACTGAGCGTCTCTGCAAGTCCACTAAACTTGAGGTGCACAGACTTCACCTCAGGGATCTGATGTCTTCAAACAATGAGATGGTGGAAACTGCTACATCTGATTACATCAGAAAACTGGTAGCAGCAAATAAGAAAAACCCCAAAGTGTTGTTTGTCTTTGTTCCTGGATCAGAAGTTTCAGTCTGGCTTCCGTAAACATCACCCTACGGAGACAGTCTTTCTGAAAGTGTCCAGGGACATCATGATGTCAGCTGACTCGGGTCAAAACACTGTTCTGGTTCTCTTGGATCTGTCCTCAGCCTTTGCCACAGTTGATCACCAGATCCTGCTGAGAAGACTGAGGGACGAAGTGGTACTGAATTCCTGATGTTTCTTATCACATTTTTGCTGATGACATCCAGCTCTACTGCTCTTTTGGTCCAACTGAGCCCCAGAGGCTGAACAGCTTAATAAATTGTTTGCTAGAAATCAACAATGAGTGAAAACACTTTGCAGCTGAATGTGGACAAAACTTAAACTCTGGTTATTGCTCCTGATGATAAGGTTCCAGGGTTCAATTCAATTCAATTTTATTTAAAGTGTCTTATCATAACAAAGTTATCTCAAGACACTATACAGTTGAAATAAGACTACAGTTGATTAAGGAAAAATAGATCCCAGCAATTCAACAAAGAGCAAGAAACAAAACACTGTACAGTGAGCTGTACAGTGAGCAATGGCGAGGAAAAACTTCCTTTTAGAAGGCAGAAACCTCGAGCGGAACCCGACTCATTGTTGACGGCCTGCCGCTTTGACAGGCTGGGTGGAAGGATGGGGGGGGTAGACAGATGGATAAGGAGAGGAGTGAGGGAGGATATAGTGAGAGAAAATAGGAGAGTGTAGGAGGGTCCATGGGGGTGCTGGAGAGAACTCGGGATCTGATGACGTGGTGAAGATCCTGGATCAGCAGCAGCTCTGGAGGTGGATCCCTGGATCAGCAACAGCTCTGGAGGTGGATCCCTGTATCAGCAGCAGCTCTGGAGGTGGATCCCTGGGGCTCCGGGAGAGAAATAAAAAGGTGTGGGTTTGGGACAAATGTAGACAATACACAGGTATACAGACTCCGGTGACGGGTGAAGATATATAGAGGGGAGAGGGAAGGGGTTGAAATAGCCAGGCCAGAGGGCACATACCTAGCACAGCAGATCCAGACACAGGGGCCCAAGCCGCGGCAGGAACCCGCGGGAGACCAGGACCCGGCAGGCGAGATAACCACCAGAGCCGACCCCAAACACCAGCGAGAAGGCGGACCACCACCGGGGGCGCAAGCACAGGCGAGGACGACCGAGGAAGCAGAGAGGGGGAGGCGCCAGGCGCAGGCACCGGGGCAGAGGGGCAGCCAGAAGAACCAGTCAGGGGATAGGGCCCCGGGGCCAGGCCGGGCGACTGAGGACCCCCAGACCGTCAGGCTGCCACCAAGTCCATAGCAGGGGACCGAGTCAAGGAGATGGGGATCTACCACAGCAGTGGCAGCGGAACCCCCCCCAATACCCTCCGGACATGGACAGTAGCCGGGTTGAGTGCCACCGCATGAGCCCGGGGGAGCGATGGCCAGGCACCGGCCCAGGTCCCCCGGGTCACAGGGGGGCCACGGTTGTGCGGGCAGGGCGGGGGCAATGGGGCTGCAGCCGTCCGGGAACGGCCCCCAGTCTTTGAACTGTAGACCGTCCCCAACAGCCGCAGCCCACCTCCCCATGAGGGAAGTTTGGGGGGCCAGCAGTATTCCATGGGCGGTCCACGGTCTCTAAGGTGCCGAGGCCCCGCCCATCACACGTACTGACCCCCAGCCCCCGCCCCACCCACCATGCAGCACCCAGGGGGACAGCAGCACTTGCATGGGCGGTACATGGTCACTACGGTAACATGGGTCCGCCTAATGCCTCCGCTGTCCCCCCAATGTGGCCCCGCCCAGTTTGCCCCCCCCCACCCGGGAAGCCCCCGAAAGACCGACCAGCCCGGCCACGAACTCCCAGGACCAAGGGCGACAAACCCCCCGACCACGGCACATGCCACACAGGGCGGGTAGAGGACCACAGCCACCGCTGCAGCAGACACCCACCCCAAGACATGCCCCCCACCACAGACCAGGTGAAGCCATCCGGGCCGGAAGGTCATCCAGAACACCCGGCCAGCCCCAGCCCCACCCCTGACCCGCAACCCCCCAGCCCCAGCACCGCCCCCAGCGCAACCCCCCATCCACCACCCCAGCCACCCCCGCCAGCACCCGCGCCCACGCACCATCAAAAAAACCCCGGAAGTGGGCCACCCCCCCGCCGGCGCACGGGGCCATCGCGGCACCAGCGGTCACCACCACCAGGCCCAAGGCCCCCACAGGCCCCACCCGCCGGACCCCCACACCCGAACCGGCCAAGCCAGAACGGCCTCGGCGAGAAAAGGGTTGAGTCAGTACTTTAGTGATTTGGGTCAGTCTGTCAAATTGAGCCTGAGGAACCTGGTGTTGTGTTTGACAGACACGTCTGTAGTTCAACACTGCGGAGTCTCGAGGTCTTTAAAAGAAGGGACATGCTATGAGGTTTTCAGCCACTCTCTGGGAGGATCTGGTTGGTGAACCAGGATTTCGGACAGAGACTGGACCAAGAGCTCAAACTTCTGGTATTTCTGAATAATTTGCATTCTTTGTTAACTGTTGTATTTAAGGTCTTGTATGGCCTACTTTTGTAATCATTCTTTACTTTTAATAAATTGACTGTTTTAATTCTAAATGTTACTCTTCCTTGGATCAAACAAATGCGCAGAACTCATTAGACAGGAAGGAGTTTCTTAGTTCAAGAAGAGGAATATGTGTGGATCTAAGAGAACCTAACAAGGCAGTTGTAATAGATGGATTTCCATTACCTCACATAGAGGAGATGTTCGCAGAGTTGAGAGGAGCAACACTGTTTTCCACACTAGATCTCCAGAGTGCTTACTATCAGATGCTGCTACATGAGGACAGCCATAGCTTGACTACTTTCATAACCCATGATGGCTTGTTTCACTTCAAAGGGTGCCATTTGGACTGGCATCAGCACCCAGCTGTTTCCAAAGGATGATGTCAACGATCCTCAAAGGTTTAACGGGTGTCCAATGTTACCTCGATGACATTATTGTGTCAGATGCAACAGCTGAGGAACATGACAAAAAATTGAAAGCTGTACTTTGGCGTATACAATATGCAGGTCTCAAGCTGAATCATTCAGAATGCAACTTCAGGCAACCAGAACTGTCTTTCTTGGGACACACGGGGTCAGGTAAAGGATTGCAGCCTGATGCTTCACATGTGACTGCTGTTTCTCAAGCACCACCACCAATAGACCTTCCCAAGTCGAGGTCATTTCTTGGGCTCACATCTTGGTATTCAAAATTCATACCAGACTATGTTGCAGTTGTGGAGCCCCTGAGAGCACTTTTGCGTGGAGCAGAGACATTCACATGGTCTATTGTTATATTAAAAATTATTATACACTATACGCATACGCCATACTTAAATTAATGCTAAAAGATAATCAAAATATAAAGTATAAATTACTAGCTTCATCTAAGAGCTTAAACTTTTGAATACACATTCACGATCAACATTTCAAGACGGAGGCCCCCACCCGAGAACATTTGAATCTTAGATTACAAGAGGGAAGTTAGGAAGTTCGCTCTGCGGATGATCGAGACGCAGGCAACTTGAAAGAAACATTTGCCGGAAAGAGACGACCCCCTGGCCGGGGAAATTTTCCTTAAATATCGCGATGTTTCTACAGCTCGAGAACCGTTTCTCCTGGGGCTATTGAACTAAGTTGCCGGAAGAAAGTGCGTTCGATCAATCGTAAAGCTTGTATTTTGTTTGACTTGAAGCGGCGAATAAACGACCCGTGACACTCTGAATTGACCATTTTTCTCCACAAAGCGAAGTATTAAGACCAGGTGACAGGAAGTGACGGCGTGTTGGAGCGACCGGAACAGACTCCTGTTTTGACCGTTTTACTATTGAGGCTCAAAGGAGTTTTGAGAATGTTAAAAGACTGATTGTGAACAGACCCGCACTCTCACTGTTCAACCCAGAACTACCTGCTGTTGTAACTACTGACTCGTCTGACTATGGACTAGGAGCAGTTCTCACTCAGATACATCAAAATGGTTCTGTTGCTTTTGCATCACGTACACTGACCAAGGCAGAGCGAAAATACTCCACTGTTGAAAAGGAGGCATTGGGGTGTGTGTGGGCAACAGAAAGATGGAGAACATACTTGTAGGGGAGACATTTCACTTTACGTACTGACCACAGCCCTCTCACCACACTTATTGCTACAAAAGGTCAAGGACATGCAGGTATGCAGATAGCTAGATGGTCATCAAGGCTATTATCATTCAACTACGACATTCAGTACACACCAGGAAGAGATAATGTAACTGCGGACTGTTTGTCTTGACTTCCACTGCCAAGCTTAGAACCTAGCTTGGAAGATGACACAGAGGTTGCACTCACATCTACACTTACTGCTATTTCTGATGTGGACTTTAAAGCTGCATGTGCTTCATGTCCTGTTCAGACTGGACTACGTGAACTACTTACTTCAAGATGGCCAAAATCAGCAAAAAGCTTGGTATCAAACTTGCAGCCATTTTTCAAAACAAGGCACAAACTCTCCTTACAAGATGATTTAGTGGTGCATGGCACACACAGACTCTTGGTACCAGACGGCCTTCAACCAAAGTTGATCTCACTGGCACATAACACACATCAGGGAACTGTGAGAACAAAACAGAGACTCAGAGAAGCTTATTGGTGGCCGAGCATGGATGCTCAAGTCGAGTCAGCCATAAAAGCATGTATTACATGTC
This sequence comes from Callionymus lyra, assembly GCF_982586985.1. Lineage (NCBI taxonomy): Eukaryota > Metazoa > Chordata > Actinopteri > Syngnathiformes > Callionymidae > Callionymus > Callionymus lyra. The sequence continues at coordinate 53,440,726 of NC_141818.1, forward strand.
AGTTACATGACAAGTCTGCAGTCACCCACACTACTCCACTACAGCCTGTGCCATATCCAGAAGGAGCCATTGATGTGGTAGGGCCCTTTGATAAGGCACCAATAGATTGTAGATTTGCAATCACACTTATTGATTATCATAGTAAGTGGCCAGAGCTAACATTTGTACCACAGGTCACTTCATGTACCGTTATTCAGTTTTTATCTGCAGTTTTCAGCAGAGAAGGTGATCCCAAGGAGCTGGTTTCTGCAAACGGCTCTCAAGTCGTGTCACAGGAGTTTGAAACATTCCTCTGTGATCGAGGCGTTGTGCACAGGAAGTCTTCAGTCGACTATCCAAGAACAAATGGAGAGATTGAACGTTTTAATCGCAGCTTGAAGGATAGTTTAGAGACGGCCTCACTGGAAGGAAAGCCATGGAAGGAGTTCACAAGAGAATTCTTACACGTCTATCGTGGAACACCTCACTCTACAACTCAGTGCTCACCAGCTGAACTGTTGCATGGTCGACCCATGCGAACCAGACTTCATGTGGCCGGACGTCCACTGCCAGTTAAAAAATGCTGTCACCAAGACAGGTTGCTCTCCGAGTGAGAGAAATGCAAAAGAAAAGCAAGGATTACACAGACAAAAAGCGAGGAGCTACTGCTGTGTTTTTCAAATGTGGATCATATGTCCGGGTTAGGAAACCTGGCATTATTCCTAAAGGAAGAGTAAGTTTTCAATTCAATTCAATTTTATTTAAAGTTAGATTTTAGATTTTTGTTAGTTTAGACCCCCATTTCTTCTTTATTTTAATAGATTTAACTCGTCACTGGTTCCGGAACCAAGTGTTTGTTCGTTTATAAGTTACAAGTCAAAGCTCGCGTGGTTGTTGTGAAGCTACATGCTAACATGTCTGTAGCCGGGAAGTCAATGTCGTTGTTGCTGCGTCGGTGTTTTGGACCTTTGACAGCGACCAGAACCAGAACCTTGTGCGTGTTCCTGTAACGACCTTCATGGACCTCGTCCACTTGCCCGGGATATGTTCGGAACCTCCGGCCCTGGTCCATCTTCACAAGTCAAGACCTGTGCTGTGTCTCAAATCGCATACTAGCGTACTCAAAGTTAGTATTTTTAGTGATTAAGTACGTCTCAATTCTTAGTATGCGAAATTTAGTGCGCCATGCACACTAAATTGGCGTACTAAAACGCCCACAAAACTGAGTATGGTTCGATGGACACTAACCACCCTAAACGGCCGCCATCTTAATGACGTTTTAAACGGAAGTTACGTCATATATATATATACATATATATGCATATACTTACAGGTGCATTTTCAGCAGCAGTAGGAGGATGAGACGTCTTCGGTGCTGATACCAGCTTAAATATCTCGCGAATTTGTAACGTTTGGTCCTCCACACAATGACCAGACGATTGACTTGCACAGATGGCTTCTTTTATTAGCAGTACTTTACAGAAAGGGTTTTTGTTTCGGCCACAACCCACGCCGCTCATTCTCCACACCACACGTTGTAAGCGAACTCCCTTCAACAACACCTGCGCATGCGCACACACTCAACTTCTTAAAGTGCCCCGCAACATTACTAAACACAACAAGTTAGGATTGTTACACTGCCCCCCCAACAGTTAGTTTCTCGACCCAGAGGAAACAACAAAGTCCCTAAGCGAGGAGGCAGCTGAAGATGCCTTCTAGGCCGCTTGGATCTGGCCGAGGGACTAGGAGTCTCAACAGTCTGGGGGTCCGAGCTGCTCCGGGTAACTGTTGGTTCACTCTGGGGCCCCCTATCCACAGCAGCAGGTAGTGCCACTGAATGTCCCCCCTGAAAGGAGGGCTGCAACTGTCCCCTGTATGGAGCCAGTCTGTCTCTGTGTAGGACCACCTTTCTGCCTTTAGGGGACTCTGCAAGGACCAACCCAGTGACTGTCCAATTTGGGGCACCGACCCTTCTTTATTCTGGGACTGAAAACCCACACCACCTTATCAGAACAGAAATGTCTTCCTTTAGTGGTCAGGTCATAGTTTTTCTTTGGGCGTATTCCCGCCTTCTCCAACTGGTTCCTTGCGAACGTCTGAGCCGTCTCCATATGGTCCTGTAGTTTCCGGGCATAGTCAGGACCGGGTGCTGCAACTGGTGTTTCTGGTGGCACCCCGAATGCCAATACGGCGTAGAGTGTGTGTGTGTGTATATGTTTTGGGGGGGTAGGGGGGTACTGGCGATGCAGAGCCTGTGTGTCGTGGCCATGGAAATCACACAGACTAGTGGGAGTGATATCTTGATTCAATTTCTTATAATGCAGTGCTGTTCATTTGATGATAAACGTCTTATTGACCTATAACAGTACACACTCAGATCCCTGTTGTGTATAAAGAACCTTAAAGTAGTTATTGAGAGGTGGATTCATTCAAATGTGCGCCACTGAAGGCCTATGTGTGAAATGCACGACCCATAGATTCACTGCTTAAATCTATGACAGTAAAATACTGTCCTTTTTGGACTTTATCGAGTTGAGCAACATATGTGATTTGATACATTTGGCGCCCTCTGCTGTACAATTTCGAAGAGAAATAATTTCTGGTTTAAGTTTGTAATCTGTTTCATCTGACAGTTAATAAATGTCTGCTTTGTTTGAGTTATTTTTTTCAATTTTGTCCAGCAAAAAATGGTTTTCTGTATGAATCAGTGAGCGCGGCATTATAGTCTTCACAGGGAGACCAGCTCCCATATCTTGGTCAGGTCACTGTATCTTAATGCAAAAACTGTCATTTCTCGAGAAATTAAACTAACTGGGCACATTCCTTCCAGCTCATTGTGAGCCGCAGCATGACTACATGTTTATTGTGATGAGACTATAAGCAACATAAATTCTTTAACAGTTTACGAGCTGACCAACCAGCAGGGATCACATATTCTGCAAAATTCTGCTGACACCCGAGTGGTCCGAGTCCGAGGGCTTCCTCGCTCCTGCACGGAGGACGAAGTCAAGTTATTCTTCAAAGGTGACTCTCTTGTGTTCTTCTAAAAATCTTCTTCTTCTCATTATATTACTCAATATTACATGAGTGGATAAAGTCTCCTAAAGTCGTGAGGCTTCGTGAGGATTCAATAGGTTTCATAACTCTTCATCCACTGACCAAACATGTCCTCCAGGTCTGCAGATAAACCAGGACGGCATCTTTCTGGTCCTGAACAATAAGGGTCGTTGTTCTGGGACAGGTTTCGTCCAGTTCTCCACGCAGGAAGAAGCCGACGAAGCACTGAAGAGGGACAAAAGCTACATCGGCAGCAGGTGGAGATGAAGCCTTGTGTGTCTGACGGAAGATTAACGTTCCTGCTTCTTAAGATACATCAAGGTGTATCCCAGTGGGAAAGAAGGGAGTCCTTGAAGCCCTCGCCCGAAGAGAAGCTCCCTCAGAGGAGCTCCAGTAGCGGTGAGGACATCCAATCTTCTAGAACCTTCCATGTTGAACTGGTCTCTTGTTCCTTCAGGACCTCTGTCGCAGCAGTTCATCCACATGAGAGGACTTCCCTTCCACGTGTCCGGAAACGACATCGTGAAGGTGAGGAACCTGAAGAAGAACCTGAAGAATCTACTCACATGACTCACAGTCACCTTCCCTCAGTTCTTCCAGCCTCTGGTCCTGTCCTGGATCCTGATCGAGTGCAGAGGAGACGGACGTCCGAGTGGAGAAGCCGATGTGTGGTTCAGCAGCCACCAGAAAAAGAAAAATCCAAGATGGACGACGACGTGATAAAAGCTTTTATTGTCTCACTTGATTCAACGATCACATGACTCTTGATTAGTTTTAATTAAGTTCGTCTTCTGTTAAATACATTAAAAATGACTTGGATGTAAAACCATGTTTTTGGTTGAAAAGCTTTGAGAAATGATGCCAACATGTCAACACCCTCGACCAGAGGTTTATTTGGGAGACTTTGGTAAAAGGTGTGGAGGGTTCAAAGGTCACGAGGGCGAGGAGTTGTATTGTTGCAGCAGCTCAGAGAAGCAGCTCGTGCAGACGGTCTCGGGAAAGATGGACGACGGCAGCGGCAGCTCGTGATGCACGCAGCTCTCGCAGAAGACGCCGCCGCAGTTTTTACAGCGTTTCTGGGAGAAAAACACACGAGCGGCAGTTTTTAGTTGATCCGTCTCTGCTCACATGGAACTGGTCGAACCAGTCCAGCGATCGCTGACTCAACCAATGTTTTTGGAAGGTTTTTAAGCATTTGAATAACTTTAAGTTCTTATTCAATCTTCATCCTCATAACATTTTCACCATCTTCTCACCTTCATCTTGAGCAGAGAGTCGTCGTCCTCACACATGGAGCAGATCATGGGTTCGCTGATGTTGAGGAACGACTCGTCCTGCAGGATCAAAGTCGTGATGAAAAACCAGGATCAAACCGTAGGCTGTGAGGGTTCAAGTCTCACCTGCTCCTCCTCGTGGTGCGACAGCGAGCTGAGAAGAACAAGAAGAGCAGGTGAGAAGAACAAGAAGAGCAGGTGAGAGGAACAAGAAGAGCAGGTGAGAAGAACAAGAAGAGCAGGTGAGAAGAACAAGAAGAGCAGGTGAGAAGAACAAGAAGAGCAGGCGAGAAGAACAAGAAGAGCAGGTGAGAGAAACAAGAAGAGCAGGTGAGAAGAACAAGAAGAGCAGGTGAGAAGAACAAGAAGAGCAGGTGAGAAGAACAAGAAGAGCAGGTGAGAAGAACAAGAAGAGCAGGTGAGAAGAACAAGAAGAGCAGGTGAGAAGAACAAGAAGAGCAGGTGAGAAGAACAAGAAGAGCAGGTGAGAAGAACAAGAAGAGCAGGTGAGAAGAACAAGAAGAGCAGGTGAGAAGAACAAGAAGAGCAGGTGAGAAGAACAAGAAGAGCAGGTGAGAAGAGCAGGTGAGAAGAACAAACTTCCTCAGAGACGTGAGCACACTCACAGGCTGGAGCTCAGGCTGGTTCTCTCCACAGAACTGGGCCTCAAGCGCCGCGGAGACTCTGGAACAGACTGAAGAACAACATCATCAAGAGTCGTGCGTCCGCGAGCAACTCCTGGATCTACCGGAATATTCTCTGGTCCTCTTCGCTCCACGTCCGGAGTGCTGGAGAGTCTGGTCTCCACGTCACCCTGACGATGTTTCATCAGCTCCACCTCCAGACTGAACCTGAAAACAGCTTTGCTTCACTCAGAGTGTGGGATCGTAACAGAGTTGAGTCACTTCAAACTTCAGAACAACAGATGAACTGATCCAGACACTGAAAAAACCTCCGTTAAACAGGCAGAAACCTCGAGCAGAACCCGGTGGTGTATGGTGGTGTGTGGTGGTGTGGGGTGGTGTGTGGTGGTGTATTGTGGTGGTGTATTGTGGTGTGTGGTGGTGTGTGGTGGTGTGTGGTGGTGGTGTGTGCTGGTGTTTTGTGGTGTGTGGTGGTGTATTGTGGTGTGTGGTGGTGTATTGTGGTGTGTGGTGGTGTATGGTGGTGTGTGGTGGTGTATTGTGGTGGTGTATTGTGGTGTGTGGTGGTGTGTGGTGGTGTGTGGTGGTGTATGGTGGTGTGTGGTGGTGTGTGGTGGTGTATGGTGGTGTGTGGTGGTGTATTGTGGTGTGTGGTGGTGTGTGGTGGTGTGTGGTGGTGTATTGTGGTGTGTGGTGGTGTGTGGTGGTGTATTGTGGTGTGTGGTGGTGTGGGGTGGTGTGGGGTGGTGTGGGGTGGTGTATTGTGATGGTGTATTGTGGTGTATGGTGGTGTATTGTGGTGTATGGTGGTGTATTGTGGTGTGTGGTGGTGTATTGTGGTGTGTGATGGTGTGGGTGGTGTATTGTGATGGTGTATTGTGGTGTATGGTGGTGTGTGGTGGTGTGTGGTGGTGTATTGTGGTGTATTGTGGTGTGTGGTGGTGTGGGGTGGTGTGGGGTGGTGTATTGTGATGGTGTATTGTGGTGTATGGTGGTGTATTGTGGTGTATGGTGGTGTACTGTGGTGTGTGGTGGTGTATTGTGGTGTATGGTGGTGTATTGTGGTGTGTGGTGGTGTATTGTGGTGTGTGATGGTGTGGGGTGGTGTATTGTGATGGTGTATTGTGGTGTATGGTGGTGTGTGGTGGTGTGTGGTGGTGTGTGGTGGTGTGTGGTGGTGTGTGGTGGTGTATTGTGGTGTGTGGTGGTGTGTGGTGGTGTGTGGTGGTGTGTGGTGGTGTGTGGTGGTGTATTGTGGTGTGTGGTGGTGTGTGGTGGTGTGTGGTGGTGTGTGGTGGTGTGTGGTGGTGTGTGGTGGTGTGTGGTGGTGTGTGGTGGTGTGTGGTGGTGTGTGGTGGTGTATGGTGGTGTATGGTGGTGTGTGGTGGTGTGGGGTGGTGTGTGGTGGTGTGTGGTGGTGTATGGTGGTGGAGTATGGTGGTGGTGTGTGGTGGTGGTGTGTGGTGGTGGTGTGTGGTGGTGTATTGTGGTGGTGTGTGGTGGTGGTGTGTGGTGGTGTATTGTGGTGTGTGGTGGTGTATTGTGGTGTGTGGTGGTGTTTTGTGGTGTGTGGTGGTGTATGGTGGTGTATGGTGGTGTATGGTGGTGTGTGGTGGTGTGGGGTGGTGTGTGGTGGTGTTTTGTGGTGTGTGGTGGTGTATTGTGGTGGTGTGTGGTGGTGTATGGTGGTGTGTGGTGGTGTGGGGTGGTGTGTGGTGGTGTTTTGTGGTGTGTGGTGGTGTATTGTGGTGGTGTGTGGTGGTGTTTTGTGGTGTGTGGTGGTGTATTGTGGTGGTGTGTGGTGGTGTGTGGTGGTGTGTGGTGGTGGTGTGTGGTGGTGTGTGGTGGTGTGTGGTGGTGTGTGGTGGTGTGTGGTGGTGTGTGGTGGTGGTGTGTGGTGGTGTGTGGTGGTGTATGGTGGTGGAGTATGGTGGTGGTGTGTGGTGGTGGTGTGTGGTGGTGGTGTGTGGTGGTGTATTGTGGTGGTGTGTGGTGGTGGTGTGTGGTGGTGTATTGTGGTGTGTGGTGGTGTATTGTGGTGTGTGGTGGTGTTTTGTGGTGTGTGGTGGTGTATGGTGGTGTATGGTGGTGTATGGTGGTGTGTGGTGGTGTGGGGTGGTGTGTGGTGGTGTGGGGTGGTGTGTGGTGGTGTTTTGTGGTGTGTGGTGGTGTATTGTGGTGGTGTGTGGTGGTGTATGGTGGTGTGGGGTGGTGTGTGGTGGTGTTTTGTGGTGTGTGGTGGTGTATTGTGGTGGTGTGTGGTGGTGTTTTGTGGTGTGTGGTGGTGTATTGTGGTGGTGTGTGGTGGTGTGTGGTGGTGGTGTGTGGTGGTGTGTGGTGGTGTGTGGTGGTGGTGTGTGGTGGTGTGTGGTGGTGGTGTGTGGTGGTGTGTGGTGGTGTGTGGTGGTGTGTGGTGGTGGTGTGTGGTGGTGTGTGGTGGTGGAGTATGGTGGTGGTGTGTGGTGGTGGTGTGTGGTGGTGGTGTGTGGTGGTGTATTGTGGTGGTGTGTGGTGGTGTATTGTGGTGTGTGGTGGTGTATTGTGGTGTGTGGTGGTGTTTTGTGGTGTGTGGTGGTGTATGGTGGTGTATGGTGGTGTATGGTGGTGTGTGGTGGTGTGGGGTGGTGTGTGGTGGTGTTTTGTGGTGTGTGGTGGTGTATTGTGGTGGTGTGTGGTGGTGTATGGTGGTGTGGGGTGGTGTGTGGTGGTGTTTTGTGGTGTGTGGTGGTGTATTGTGGTGGTGTGTGGTGGTGTTTTGTGGTGTGTGGTGGTGTATTGTGGTGGTGTGTGGTGGTGTGTGGTGGTGGTGTGTGGTGGTGTGTGGTGGTGTGTGGTGGTGGTGTGTGGTGGTGTGTGGTGGTGTGTGGTGGTGGTGTGTGGTGGTGTGTGGTGGTGTGTGGTGGTGTGTGGTGGTGGTGTGTGGTGGTGTGTGGTGGTGGAGTATGGTGGTGGTGTGTGGTGGTGGTGTGTGGTGGTGGTGTGTGGTGGTGTATTGTGGTGGTGTGTGGTGGTGTATTGTGGTGTGTGGTGGTGTATTGTGGTGTGTGGTGGTGTTTTGTGGTGTGTGGTGGTGTATGGTGGTGTATGGTGGTGTATGGTGGTGTGTGGTGGTGTGGGGTGGTGTGTGGTGGTGTTTTGTGGTGTGTGGTGGTGTATTGTGGTGGTGTGTGGTGGTGTATGGTGGTGTGGGGTGGTGTGTGGTGGTGTTTTGTGGTGTGTGGTGGTGTATTGTGGTGGTGTGTGGTGGTGTTTTGTGGTGTGTGGTGGTGTATTGTGGTGGTGTGTGGTGGTGTGTGGTGGTGTGTGGTGGTGGTGTGTGGTGGTGTGTGGTGGTGTGTGGTGGTGTGTGGTGGTGTGTGGTGGTGGTGTGTGGTGGTGTGTGGTGGTGTGTGGTGGTGGTGTGTGGTGGTGTGTGGTGGTGTGTGGTGGTGTGTGGTGGTGTGTGGTGGTGTGTGGTGGTGTATGGTGGTGTGTGGTGGTGTGTGGTGGTGTGTGGTGGTGTGTGGTGGTGTGGTCATGTGTCACCTCTGCCTCCTCAGCTCCACCGTCTCCGCCTGCAGACTCTCGATCTTGTCTCCGAACTCCTGCTTGAAGAGTCGAGTCGCCTCCAGAGCTGAGTCTCTCTCCTTCTGGACTCTCTTGCACCTTGTTGGAGGAGGTGAGTGAAGGTCGGGGTGGATGCGAACCAAAGCAAACATACAAGACAGAAGCAGGAGCTGCTTTGATGGGAGGTTTTATTACTAATGTTCACTACAGTTACATCCACGTGAAGCTCACAAACAACTTTGTCAAAGTCATCAATTAGTTTTGTCACTTTTTCCCTCTTTTATCTTCGGGTCTGACGAACGGATCGTTTCCGTCTCAGCCATTAAAATCCAACTTCAAGTCTCGGGAGAAAAGAAGGACTAGTTTCAGGGTCGGGCGGAGGTCAAACGTATGAAAGCGGGGCAGGTCCAAAATGTGGGCGGGGTCTATTGGACTAGTGCTGCAGCTGCAGCAGCTTCCCTGCGGTGGAGTTGATGTTTCGGGCCTGTTTGACTAGATGTTTGTCGCTACGTGATGGTGGAGATAAAAATGAAGGAGGGAATCAAACAAATGGAGGAGGTTGAGACAGAAACAAGAGTCGGAGGTGAGCCAAGGAGAAGAAGCACTTTCATGGTTTCGGTCTCACCTGCTCTCCAGCTGCTTCACCGTCGACGACATCTGGTTGACCTTCTCCTCCAGGCGGACGACGGCCTCGCTCTTCTGTTTGGAGCTGGACTCTGCCGTCTGGAGGCAGGAGGCGGAGCTTAGTGGGAACCAGGCGTCGACCTGAAGAGACTCACCTGTGACTTGTGGCCGAGCTGCTGGTTGATGGCGCGAAGATCTTCCATCTGCTGCCGCAGCTCCATCAGCGCGTCATGCTTCTCGCACACGTCCTTCTCCAGCATCTTCATGGACATCTCCATCTCCTGCTTCATCCCGATCTGCACCTCCAGCTCCTTCTCTACGTCCTGAACCAAAGCTTTAGTTGGATTGGAACTAAACAAAACTATGGCGTGAAAACTTGATCAACTCTTTCAAAGTCACACTCACTCGACACCAGACAATAATTACATCCAAATTCTTTAAAAACATGTTTTTGTTTTTACAATTGTTGAAAGAAAATATTTGGAATCATTGGCAGAACTTTATATACTATAAACAAGTACATTTATGTAGTAATATTTTTTAAATAAAATAATGAAGCATCATCAAGTCATGTTAGACATAAACATAGATTTCAGTTGAAAAAAAGATCAGAAATAATGTTATTTTGCTTATTTTTAATGCCTCGACAAACTCCATTAGTTACATTTAATCAAACAATTTTCAACTATAATCAAACAATTTTCAACTATAATCAACTATAATCAAAATGTTCAACTATAATCAAACAATTTTCAACTATAATCCACTATAATCAACTATAATCAAACAATTTTCAACTATAATCAAACAATTTTCAACTATAATCAAACAATTTTCAACTATAATCAAACAATTTTCAACTCTAATCAAACAATTTTCAACCATAATCAACTATAATCAAACAATTTTCAACTATAATCAACTATAATCAACTATAATCAAACAATTTTCAACTATAATCAAACAATTTTCAACTATAATCAACTATAATCAAACAATTTTCAACTATAATCAACTATAATCAAACAATTTTCAACTATAATCAAACAATTTTCAACTATAATCAACTATAATCAAACAATTTTCAACTATAATCAAACAATTTTCAACTATAATCACACAATGTTCAACTATAATCAACTATAATCAACTATAATCAAACAATTTTCAACTATAATCAAACAATTTTCAACTATAATCAAACAATGTTCAACTATAATCAAACAATGTTCAACTATAATCAACTATAATCAAACAATTTTCAATTATAATCAAACAATTTTCAACTATAATCAAACAATTTTCAACTATAATCAAACAATTTTCAACTATAATCAACTATAATCAAACAATTTTCAACTATAATCAAACAATTTTCAACTATAATCAACTATAATCAAACAATTTTCAACTATAATCAAACAATTTTCAACTATAATCAACTATAATCAAACAATTTTCAACTATAATCAAACAATGTTCAACTATAATCAACTATAATCAACTATAATCAAACAATTTTCAACTATAATCAAAGAATTTTCAACTATAATCAAACAATTTTCAACTATAATCAACTATAATCAAACAATTTTCAACTATAATCAACTATAATCAAACAATTTTCAACTATAATCAAACAATTTTCAACTATAATCAACTATAATCAAACAATTTTCAACTATAATCAAACAATTTTCAACTATAATCAACTATAATCAAACAATTTTCAACTATAATCAAACAATTTTCAACTATAATCAACTATAATCAAACAATTTTCAACTATAATCAAACAATTTTCAACTATAATCAACTATAATCAAACAATTTTCAACTATAATCAAACAATGTTCAACTATAATCAACTATAATCAAACAATTTTCAACTATAATCAAACAATGTTCAACTATAATCAAACAATGTTCAACTATAATCAACTATAATCAAACAATTTTCAACTATAATCAACTATAATCAAACAATTTTCAACTATAATCAAACAATTTTCAACTATAATCAAACAATTTTCAACTATAATCAAACAATTTTCAACTATAATCAACTATAATCAAACAATTTTCAACTATAATCAACTATAATCAAACACTTTTCAACTATAATCAACTATAATCAAACAATTTTCAACTATAATCAAACAATTTTCAACTATAATCAACTATAATCAAACAATTTTCAACTATAATCAAACAATTTTCAACTATAATCAAACAATTTTCAACTATAATCAACTATAATCAACTATAATCAAACAATTTTCAACTATAATCAACTATAATCAACTATAATCAAACAATTTTCAACTGTAATCAAACAATTTTCAACTTTAATCAAACAATTCTTCTTTAAATGCATCTATTGCTTTATTCATTACATGTAAATATGATTGTGTAAATATTATATAGCGCAGATTATCTTTTATTCCATTTAGATTTTATTTCTCTTTTTTATTCTGGGTGTTTCATTTCTCTTGCTGCTGTTAAACCGAATTTCCCCTCGCGGGACTAATAAAGGTTTTCTGATTCTGATTCTGATTCTGATTAATGACTTCGACATGAAAAATCTCACCAGTCTGAGCAGAGTTTCCTCCTTCAGTTGCTTCCGTGCGTCACTCATGGTTTGTCCTTCTGCAACCGACTCACTCCTGGACGCCTGAGGACAGACAAGTTCTACCTTCTTTTCTCACGAACCCCTAAACTAGTATTTGTGGTCGCGGTCGCACCTTCCTGTTGCACTCCAGCTGATACGAACTCTCCTCCTTGACTCGCTCCACGTCCTCCTGCAGAGTGATGATGCGGTTGTTGGCGACGGCGAGCTGCGGAGACACAGGAGTGACCACGTAGTTCCTGAGGTACCGCGAGCGCTCACCTCTTCCGTCAACTTGGTGTTGGACTTCTCCAGAGCGTCCACTTTGGCCTGGAGGTTGTTGACCGAAGCGCTGAGCAACACAAGCGGGTGAGTGTTGAGCTGCAGCGTGGATGGAAACCCGACTCACCTCAAGTGTCTGTTCAGCTCCTCCACGTAGTTCTTCTGGTCCAGGATGGCTGTGATCTGTCCGTCGCTGGAGGAGAACAAACATTCGTGGTGTTCGTTAGCCGTTACATTATGACCACGGAGCGCGGCTGCTTTAAATTGACAACTTGTGAAAAATATTGAAAGGAAATTCACGAATACGTTTATTCAACGATGAGCGAGCGATCAATAGATCGGGGCTCGTTTGGTACCGTCTGGTGGAACTATTATACCAACAGTTTTTAAGACACATTAAAAAATATGGAATTAAAAAAAAAGAAAAATTGTAAAATATGTAAAAAAAAAACTATTAATATTTATTTTTTAATCAATTTTTATTAAATTATAAAATAAAATAAATCCACCTTTAAATATAGAAACAAACTCTAAGAAGTCGTCCAACTTTCACTCATCTTTAGGAAAGAAAAGAAGGAGAAAATAAACAGTCAAATAAAAATCCATGGAGTATTGTTATCAAGAACAAAGCAGTCTGGTTCTGCTCTAGGTTTCTGTCCATTAAAAGTCACTGTCAGTCATGATGATTGTCAGGGACCAATTGTTCTCTTCGCTTATGTAGTTTTATTTAAAATGTGTCTTCAGATAACTCTTATAAATTTAGATAAAAGTCTTGTGTATATGAAGAACGATAAATGACATAAGAATAAATAAATGTATAAATACATAACAAAATGTATAAATAAATGCGTGGATAAATATCAATGTAAAAATAAATAAATGACTTCTGATTTAATTTTTGTGGAAGAACAGTGCTACTATGTTTTTATACACATTTTTCTTTTATTTATCATTCATTCATTTTGTCTTTTATGTATCATTCATTCATTTTGTCTTTTATGTATCATTCATTCATTTTATCTTTTATTTATCATTCATTCATTTTGTCTTTTATTTATCATTCATTCATTTTTTCTTTTACTTATCATTCATTCATTTTATCTTTTATTTATCATTTATTAATTTTATCTTTTATTTATCATTTATTAATTTTGTCTTTTATTTATCATTCATTCATTTTTTCTTTTATTTATCATTCATTCATTTTATCTTTTATTTATCATTTATTAATTTTATCTTTTATTTATCATTTATTAATTTTGTCTTTTATTTATCATTTATTCATTTTGTCTTTTATTTATCATTCATTCATTTTGTCTTTTATTTATCATTTATTCATTTTTTCTTTTACTTATCATTCATTCATTTTATCTTTTATTTATCATTTATTAATTTTATCTTTTATTTATCATTTATTAATTTTGTCTTTTATTTATCATTTATTAATTTTATCTTTTATTTATCATTTATTAATTTTATCTTTTATCTATCATTTATTAATTTTGTCTTTTATGTATCATTTATTCATTTTGTCTTTTATTCATCATTTATTCATTTTGTCTTTTATTTATCATTCATTCATTTTGTCTTTTATTTATCATTTATTCATTTTTTCTTTTACTTATCATTCATTCATTTTATCTTTTATTTATCATTTATTAATTTTATCTTTTATTTATCATTTATTAACTTTATCTTTTATTTATCATTTATTAATTTTATCTTTTATCTATCATTTATTAATTTTGTCTTTTATGTATCATTTATTCATTTTGTCTTTTATTCATCATTTATTCATTTTGTCTTTTATTTATCATTTATTCATTTTGTCTTTTACTTATCATTCATTCATTTTATCTTTTATTTATAATTTATTAATTTTATCTTTTATTTATCATTTATTAATTTTGTCTTTTATTTATCATTTATTAATTTTGTCTTTTATTTATCATTTATCCATTTTATCTTTTATTTATCATTTATTCATTTTATCTTTTATCTATCATTTATTCATTTTGTCTTTTATGTATCATTTATTCATTTTGTCTTTTATTTATCATTCATTCATTTTATCTTTTATTTATCATTTATTAATTTTATCTTTTATTTATCATTTATTAATTTTATCTTTTATTTATCATTTATTAATTTTGTCTTTTATTTATCATTTATCCATTTTATCTTTTATTTATCATTTATTCATTTTGTCTTTTATGCATCATTTATTCATTTTGTCTTTTATTTATCATTCATTCATTTTATCTTTTATTTATCATTTATTAATTTTATCTTTTATTTATCATTTATTAATTTTATCTTTTATTTATCATTTATTCATTTTGTCTTTTATTTATCATTTATCCATTTTATCTTTTATTTATCATTTATTCATTTTATCTTTTATCTATCATTTATTCATTTTGTCTTTTATCTATCATTCATTCATTTTGTCTTTGATTCATCTGGTTGTTACTCAGACACGTTTCCTCAAAGACACTCGGACATGGTTTGATTGACAGCCAGATCAGAGGTGAGCATGAAGAACTCACCCTTCTGCACTCTTGCTGGTGTGACCTCCGTCTTTCAGGTACATGGAGAAGTCGATCACACCGACCTGCAGAGAGAAGCGACTCTGAGGTGAAACCCAGCGATGACGAGTCAGATGTGATGAAGCTCCCATCACTGCAGAGCAGGTACCTGTGAGTCCAGGTCTTCACCTTTCATGCACAGATTGGCGTCGATAACGTTCAGTCCCACCAGGAGTCCTGCGATCACGGCTCCCTCCTCCTCCATCATCAGAGCGTTAGGCTCGTAGAACTCACTGCAACACAAAGAGTCACAACAATAGTTGATACACACTAAAGAAACTTAAAAAAGTGAAAAAGTCGTGACCTTGAGCAGCCAAAATTATCTACTGTGGACTTTCTTGTACATACTACTATGTGTTTTTATATTGTAATATACTTTTTATTATATGAATATATTTATAGCTCGAACATTTGTTATAATTATTTTATATTTATTTATTATTTAAACAGAAATATATTTTTCAACAAATATATTTTTTAATTTAAAATACATTTCTCTATATTTTTTATTATTATTTTGATAATTATTATTTTATATTTCTCAACTGCATTTATTATTTTAGTTTTTAAAGAATATTTATCATGTACATTTTTAGATTTTTTTTTATTTTAATTAATTATTTTGTTATATTTCTATATATATATTTTTAACATTTATTAGTTTTATATTTTCAGATTCTATATGATTATTTTACATTTCTCAAATATAATTGATTTCATATTGTATAGTTTGTTCAATACAACACGATCTTGTAATCCATGCGTTTGTGTCGTTTACACTACAGTAACAGTTTGTTTTGTGTCTAGACAAGAAGGATGTGTCTCGCCTGCAGTTCATACAAAACTCTGCAGCCAGAATTCTGAGCCGCTCTGTGAAGCTGACAGCAATGCATTGTTGAGATTTTTCATTGACAAAATTAAATTGATCAAAGATAAAATCTGTCCCCCTTTGTTTGGAACCCCTACTGTCTCCGAGCCCCTCTCCTCCTCTTGGTCTTCCTTCACTGCTGTATCGTCAGTGATATTTCGGCACTAGTGAACAAGATGAAACCCTCCTCTTAAGGTAAGGTAAAAACTTTATTGACCCCTCAGGAGGTCTCCTTCGGAAAATTGTCTTGCTCAGATGACGTCCTTCCTTGTAGGCTTTTTATCAAAGTATTTGATGTAATGGCCCCTGGGTTACCAATATGGTGAACCTCTCCCTTTCCACAGGGGTTTTTCCCAATGCATTTAAACATGCCATTGTGGAGCCTCTGCTCAAAAAGCCAGGCTTAAACCCGACTGACCTCAGTAATTTCAGGCCTATTTCTAAGCTCCCTTTCTTATCCAAGATCTTGGAGAAGGTGGTGTCTGAGCAGCTGTCTTTGTTCCTGGAATAGAGCAACATCTATGAGGAGTTTCAGTCTGGCTTCCGTAAACATAACTCTACGGAGACAGCTTTACTGAAAGTGTCCAGTGACATCATGATGTCGGCTGACTCTGGTAAATCCACTGTTCTGGTTCTCTTGGATCTGTCCTCAGCCTTTGACACAGTTGATCACCAGATCCTGCTGAGAAGACTGAGGGGTGAAGTGGGACTGTCTGGGTCTGTGTTAGAATGGTTCTGATCATACCTTTCTGGGCGCAGTTTTAGGGTATCTGTCAATCAAATGAGGTCTGAATCGGCAGATCTGTTGTTGTGTCAAGGTTCTGTTCTGGGTCCTTTATTGTTTTTGCTGTACTTGATTCCCCTCGGTAAAATCATTCAGAGATTTCCAGATGTTTCTTATCACATTTTTGCTGATGACATCCAGCTCTACTGCTCTTTTGATCCAACTGAGCCCCAGAGGCTGAACAGCTTAATCAATTGTTTGCTAGAAATCAAATAATGACTGAGTAAAAGCCCTTTACAGCTAAATGTGGACAAAACTCAAACTCTGCGTATTGCTCCTGATGATAAGGTTCCAGGGTTGAGTCAGTACTTGGGTGACTTAGGTCAGTCTGTCAAACTGAGCCTGAGAAACCTGGGTATTATACTTGATAAAGACATGACTCTTGTTCAACACTGCAGAAAACTGACCAGAAACTGTTTCCTTCAACTGAGAAAAATGTCTTAACTTAGGAAAATGTTGTCACAACATGATCTGGAGCTTGTAATCCATGCGTTTGTTTCTTCTCGTCTGGACTATTGTAACAGTTTGTTTTCATGTCTTAACAAGAAGGATGTGTCTCGCCTGCAGTTCATACAAAACTCTGCAGCGAGAATTCTGAGCCGCTCTAGTAGAAGAACTCACATTTCTCCGATCCTTAAAACTCTTCACTGGCTGCCAGTTTCTTTGAGGATCATTTTAAAATTCTGGTTCTTACTTTCAGATCTATTCATGGTCAGACCTTCCATCAGTGATCTGATCCAGACTTACAACCCAGCTCGGGCTCTGAGGTCTGTGGATCAGAATCTACTGACGGTTTCTGAACTTCCGGACCAGAGGTGAGAAATCCTTCCAGGCTGTTGCTCCTAAGCTTTGGAACCATCTCTGTGTTTGATGATCTACTGACTCCTTCAAGAAACATCTCTGTGTTTGATGATCTACTGACTCCTTCAAGAAACATCTCTGTGTTTGATGATCTACTGACTCCTTCAAGAAACATCTCTGTGTTTGATGATCTACTGACTCCTTCAAGAAACATCTGTGTTTGATGATCTACTGACTCCTTCAAGAAACATCTGTGTTTGATGATCTACTGACTCCTTCAAGAAACATCTGTGTTTGATGATCTACTGAATCCTTCAAGAAACATCTCTGTGTTTGATGATCTACTGACTCCTTCAAGAAACATCTGTGTTTGATGATCTACTGACTCCTTCAAGAAACATCTGTGTGTTTGATGATCTACTGACTCCTTCAAGAAACATCTGTGTTTGATGATCTACTGACTCCTTCATGAAACATCTGTGTTTGATGATCTACTGACTCCTTCAAGAAACATCTGTGTTTGATGATCTACTGACTCCTTCAAGAAACATCTGTGTTTGATGATCTACTGACTCCTTCAAGAAACATCTGTGTTTGATGATCTACTGACTCCTTCAAGAAACATCTGTGTTTGATGATCTACTGACTCCTTCAAGAAACATCTGTGTTTGATGATCTACTGACTCCATGAAACATCTGTGTTTGATGATCTACTGACTCCTTCAAGAAACATCTGTGTTTGATGATCTACTGACTCCTTCAAGAAACATCTGTGTTTGATGATCTACTGACTCCTTCAAGAAACAACTGTGTTTGATGATCTACTGACTCCTTCAAGAAACATCTGTGTTTGATGATCTACTGACTCCTTCAAGAAACATCTGTGTTTGATGATCTACTGACTCCTTCAAGAAACATCTGTGTTTGATGATCTACTGACTCCTTCAAGAAACATCTGTGTTTGATGATCTACTGACTCCTTCAAGAAACATCTGTGTTTGATGATCTACTGACTCCTTCAAGAAAAATCTGTGTTTGATGATCTACTGACTCCTTCAAGAAACATCTGTGTTTGATGATCTACTGACTCCTTCAAGAAACATCTGTGTTTGATGATCTACTGAATCCTTCAAGAAACATCTGTGTTTGATGATCTACTGACTCCTTCATGAAACATCTGTGTTTGATGATCTACTGACTCCTTCAAGAAACATCTGTGTTTGATGATCTACTGACTCCTTCAAGAAACATCTGTGTTTGATGATCTACTGACTCCTTCAAGAAACATCTGTGTTTGATGATCTACTGACTCCTTCAAGAAACATCTGTGTTTGATGATCTACTGACTCCTTCAAGAAACATCTGTGTTTGATGATCTACTGACTCCTTCAAGAAACATCTCAAGACACTTTTTTTTAGCTTTTTCTTTTAAAGTATATCATTTTAACTGTGTATTGTTTTTGATTGTTCAAGCGCTTTGTGACCCTGGTCTAGAAAGATCTTTACAAATAACCTTTACTTACTTACTTAAATGCTATATTATGTATATTATATTTCTCCATGGTTCAAGTATTACAGGACCTTGTGTTGATGAAAAAGTGCAAAAGAAGGAGGTGAAAAGTGAGGATAACAGACCTGAGCAGGTCTTTTCTGTTGATGATGGTCTTCATGTAGTCCGAGAGCTTCTTCTGCATGAGAGCCAGTCGTAGCCAGGCTCGTCCTCTTCCTAGAGGAGTTCTGACGGCAGGACATCACATCAGGAACCACATCAGAACAACTGCACGGATCATCGGACTCACTTCAGACCCGGCAGGTCTTTGACACTCGCCGTGATCTCTCCCGCTTCAGGGGTCAGCTTCTCCACCAGCTCCAAGGCCCCCCAGAAGGACTTGTTCTGACCCAGGAAGGTCTTCTTGGCTGACGAGAAATCAAAGATCATCAACGACTGTTGAGGATCAACACTTTGAAGTTGAATCCTTGTACTTTTCAGGCCGTGCTTCAGGCAGTGCTCCATCACCACGAAGAACTGCTGCAGGGGAGCGTAGTCCGAGTCCAGGGTCCGACCCAGGTTCAGCGCCGACTCGATCAGGCCTTTGATGCTCAGTTTGGCCATGTTCATCAAGTTGAGCCGCTCGATCGTGATGGGATCTTTTGGATCTGGAGAGAAAAATAATGAAGTGAGGCAGGAAGTGAAGAAGAGGAGAGATTTTTAAAAAGGATCAGAGGTCTGTCCTTTGTGGATATATTTTTAAAAATGTCTTGAGCTGTTCAGATGACTTTGACTAAATATAATATATCGACACCCTCGACGTGAAACCATAAGGTTGTCTCCTCCGGTTAAAGAAGGAAAAACAGGATGACAAAAACATCATGAAAACCATGTTTTTATTTATTTTGCAGTTGCTGCTTTGTGCTTGTACTTTTCATCTTTGTTTTGTGATTTTTTTAAATTATCATTACTTTTTTTGGTTGTCATTTGTACTTGTGAAGGAGCTTGATTTCTCCACCACAGCTAGAGAGCTCAATTAGTTACATGTTCCTCCAGAGAGATCAATAAAGTCTATCTATTCATCCATCCATCCATCCATGTATCCATCATTCCATGCATCCATTCATTTATCATCCATCCATCCATCCTTCCATCCATCTATGTTAAAACACAGATATGGTTCCAGACAGTCACGTATGAAGGAAAAAAGACAGATGGAATCAACAACAATATTGGTCGTCAGTATCTATAGGACAATATTAATAGATAAACGGCCAACATTCACAGTCCTTTTGAATAAAAGTGGGGTCGATATTTTCATTTTTTTTTTTTTTACAAAAATAACACTTCATAATACTTTTATTGATTTTTTTTGGGCGCATGTGGTGTTTTGGGTAGAAATTGTAAAGAACAAATAAAATAACAAAATAAGTGAACTGAATAATGTAAATAAATAATAAAATTCAAACAGGTGCTTGTACAATAAGTAGCCATATTGAATGAAATGATTAAATCAGGATAAATAATAAATGAAATTGAAATAATAAATCATTGAAGGGTTTAGGATGCAGGACAGCAGATGGGTCGAATAAGTTCTGGTCCTGAGAATCTTAATTTCCTGCACTTCTTATTCTCACCAGACAATAAATCAATCTTGCTACTGAGACTCTGGAAACCACAGACTGGGATGTACTGCTGAAGTCTCATGGTGAGGATATCGAGGGTCAGACACACTGTCTAACAGATTATTTAAATTTCTGCTTAGATGTTGTCGCCCCTGCTAAGACTGTCCGCTGTTACCCTAATAATAAACCGTGGGTAACAAAGGAAGTCAAGGATGTCCTTAACAGGAAGAAGGTGCTTTCAGGAGCAGAGACAGGGACGCAATGAGGTCAGCACAGCAGGAGCTGAAGCTTGAGGGAGGGACACATACAGGAGGAGGTTTGTGGAGAAGCTGAGTGAGGAACAAATAAGAGAGTCTGGGATGATGTTAATACCATCACTGGACACAAGACCAAGGCCTCTCTGACAGCAGTGGACACGGTGGAGGAGGCAAACGGTGCAGCTTTAGAACCTGCCCCACCTTCTTGTGCCCCCATCAGCTCCACACAACCACTTCCCAGCTTCACCTCACTCCAGGTACATGATGTACTTCGGAGGAGTCCTGCTCGACTGCTAAAGACCTGCTGAACTAGCTGAGCCGCTCCAGCATATCTTCAACCTCAGTCTACGGCTGGGGAAAGTACCAACTCTGTGGAAGACTTCCTGTATCGTTCCAGT
Organism: Callionymus lyra; assembly: GCF_982586985.1. Lineage (NCBI taxonomy): Eukaryota > Metazoa > Chordata > Actinopteri > Syngnathiformes > Callionymidae > Callionymus > Callionymus lyra. Next base: position 53,461,550 of record NC_141818.1, read on the forward strand.
CCCGAAAAAAGATCCGGCCAAGGGAGCTGAACGATTACAGACCAGTGGCACTGACTTCAAGGCTGATGAAGACAATGGAGCGGCTGGTCCTCAAACATCTCAGGCAAAAAGTCCAGCACGCGCAAGACCCTCCTACAGTTTGCCTACCGGCCAGCAGTTGGTGTAGAAGATTCTTCACTTCCTGCATTGGACCTACTCCCACCTGGATAAAGGAAGTGGCTCATTGAGGATCCTGTTCCTGGACCTTTTTTTTTAGAGCCTTTTACACAATCCAGCCCACTCTGCTGCAGGACAAACTGACACAGATGCATGTGGACCCTGGTCTGGTCTCCTGGATTTCGGACTATCTCACTGATCGACCACAGTATTTCAGGCTGAAGGACATCATGTCCGACACTGTGGTGTGCAGTACAGGAGCACCTCAGGGGACAGTACTGGCCCCTCTCCTCTTCACCATCTACACTTCTGCTACAACTCAGAGCTGAGTCTCGTCCAGAAGTTTCGGACGACACTGCCATTGTTGGATGCATCAGGGACAACAGCGAGGACAAGTACAGAAGTCTGATACATGACTTTGTGGACTGGACTGAGAGAAACCACTTGCAGCTGAACACTTCAAAGAGAGGCGACGAGGTGGAGATAGTTGACAACTATAAGTACCTCGGTGTGTGTCTGGACAGTAAACTGGTCCTGCAACACAGACCATGTGTATAAGAAAGTTCAGAGTAGACTGTACTTTCTGAGGAGGCTCCGATCATTTAACATCTGCAGGAAGATCCTCTGCATGTTCTACCAGTCTGTGGTGGCCAGTATCCTGCTCTATACTGTGGTGTGTTGGGGTTGGAATGTGTCCAGGAGGAGGTCAACAGGTTGATCAGAAGCTCTGTGGTTGAAGCTGGACTCACTGGTGACAAGAGAGGAGATCACTCGACAAACTACTGTCCATCATGGATGATGACATCATCCTCTCAACACTGTCATCAGTGAACAGAGAAGCAGATGCAGCACGAATGCTCCTCCCATGATGCAACACTAATAGACTCAAGGACTCATTCATTTCTTGGGCTATTAGATTGTTTCATTCTGAGTTTGGGGGCAGGAACGAAAAGATGATACTCTTTGTATCTTTGTGTTTGTTATTTATTTATTTTCTATGTTCTTTAGCGTTAGACTTACATCGTGTCATCTTGTTCTTTCTTTTTCTTTTCATGAATAATCGTCTCTATTGCTGTGTCTAATTGGAAAAACAATTTCAATAAAGATCAATAAAGTTCGATCGATCCATCTATCTATCTATCCTTGTTACTCAGTAACAAGTTGTTACTTGTAACAGTATCACGATATATCGTATCGTGATACATACAATATCACCAGACTCTTGCCAATAAAAACTTGATCACACAGAAATGATAAATCACCGTTTTCAACATTCAAAACAATCGAGACGTTTCTGTAAATAGCACTCGGGACAACAATCTCCTCCTGATTTGGCAGAAGGCGTGGCAAGAGAAGAGGAAGACAAACAACAGAAGGCATCTACAAAAAAGAGAGTGACATCATACAAAGACCAAACGGGATTTATCTTAGGAACGTCTGCTGGATTCGCGTCGTATCGACTGCCATGAGGATGCGTTTACCGGCCTGCACTTCCTGTTTGCCTTCCTCGCCCATCCCTTGTTTATTTACTCACACGTACGTCATCCATGGGTGCAACAAACAAACACTCTTACACAGCATCATCACTGAGGCTAATTCAAACACAGCAGGGGGGGCGGGGGGGTTCAGGAGGAGGGGGGCGGGGGTCCACACACAGAGATGCCACTGTGCCGGACACTGAGATCTACCTTCATGGGCCGGCTCCGGGTCCGGGGTGAGGGAGATGTCGTTGAGCTCGCGGAGACACAGCCACTCGCCGTCCACGGACACGCGGAAGTTACAAAGATAGATGGTCTCCCGGGCGGCCTGCGTGATCTTGTCTGTGGTGGGAGTGGGGGTCTCGCTCTGGGGCGTCAGGTCAGACATGATGACTCGGCGAGTTTAAAAAAAACAAAAACAGCAGACGATGTTCTGACCGAAGGCTTCCAGAAAATATGAAGGAGGATGACGAGGCCAGAGATGCTGCAGCCGCGCGAGGGAAACTCCTTCTATTCTCCCGGCTCTTCAGCCTCTCCTCGTCCCTTTTGTGCTGCTTTAAAATGCGAGACGAGCTGAGAATCTCTACCCTCCTCCGGTCGCCTCAGCACCGGCTCGCTGTGATTGGGCTGCAGCCTCTGCGGTGAATGCACTGGGTGGGTGTCGACCAAGATGGCCGACAGCAGTGCTGGATATACATGGTCACGTGAGCAGATGGTGCATGCGTATAAAAAAATATATAGATGGAGGGGTGTGTGGAGAGGAAGGAGGGGAGGGGGGTCCCAGGAGTATTCAATCATTACCAAGCATTCACCATGTTGCTCTCAAACGACCTTGTGACTGTTTGACAATCCAATCATTGAGCCGGAAGAAAGAGTAATGATGAACATCCTGAGAGCCATTGTTGCCATTCGTGTTATAATGAAGACGTTTTTATTCGAGTCGGCATCTCCCGATCCGAAAAAACAAATCCCTCGGTCAATGAACGATAACTCTTTTCTCCTGACAATGCCGTCGGTCGTGTGACTTCACTAAATGGATTTAGAGACTAGTTCACGGAACATAAACACAGTTTTTCTCTATTATCATCCTCCAAAATATTATATCCTTACAAAGATCAGAACTTTTTTTTCCAAACATCATGATTAAAAATGATTAAATAGTTTAACTATTAGAATGAGAAATAAAATGATTCATTTGCATAATCAGGATATTTCTAGTGACACGTTGATATTTTTTGTAGCATTGTAAATAACAATAAGACTAAACAACTCTGTATGATAAGCAGAACAACCTTTATAGTAAAGATACATAAACTATACACAACTCAAAGTGTTAAATTAAATAAAAACACTTAAAAAATGAAAAACAACAGATGACAAACCGAATCCACAACGGTAACTTCAATTTTCAATTTAATAACAGTATGTTTTTAAACACAAATACTTACCATTTTTAGAAAGCCCATGTGTTTTCTGTGTCTTAATGTGTTCATTGAAGTGATCACTATTCAACTACACAGTTATTTGTGTTTAGTTCTGAAAATAAATCCTACGACGTCATTGAATGCATCGTTTACTTGTGACAAGCTGTGCAGCGACAGACATTGTGTTTCTTCAACGTATTCATTGCAGATTTATTTTAAGTAATAACTAAAATTAAATATATATTTAAGATGTGTGGATATAGATATTAACTTAGTCAAATGACAAGTATACATCTATTCTTTTTAAATGTCATTAATGCTCAATCAATAAAGGTATCATGACACAGTGTTGTCATATTGAAAGAGCGCCATCTAGTGGGAATTGGAACTGAAGAAACACTGCATCATGACCTTATCAACCATTTCTTGAAGCCTCCCTTATTGATTGATAGCTTTTCTGATCAGGGGTACTGGCCAATACACTTTTGCAGCAGGCGTAAAGATATATAGCGACAAGATGACTTTCAAGCAGAACGCGGAGCTTAACAAAAAATAACGACACCTTTTATAACGATGAATTAATTTAAATCGCAGAAGCTAAAAAGGTATGAAATGTTATGCATGAAAATGATCATGTGATAATTGAATATCACACCATTTGTGCTGAATACATTCAGTCAAGACGACAAGACACAACACTTACAGGATCAGAAACGGGTTCTATTTTAACACTTCCTCATATAAGACTGTTTACTCACCAAGAAGCATTTAAGGAAGTGAGGTTATAAATACTAATAAGCATCAGAGGAAAATAAAAGTCTTACAGGATAAACGACACAATTACAGTACCACAAATGACTATATTTCATAAACATTTAACAACAACATAATCTCATTCTTTTCTATTTCTGTGTTGAAGGAAAGTCAGTCCATAAACACAGATGCCAAATTTCTTACCAATCTAAAAACCTTTGCACCCTGTAACAATCGTCCTAAAGTATGCATGTATTTATCAACAGCGCTTGAGGACAACGTGCGTTTATTTAACCACCTTTTTTAGGTTAATTTTTAAGTAGTTTAATGGCGTGTCAAGCACAGCATGTGGCCTTATATCAAGTTAATAAAACATGCTGGAAATAAATGGAATACTCCATTCAAAGTTCATCCAAAATTAATATTTATACTCTAATAAAACAAGTGGAAGGGTTTGTAATTTTTTTTAAATACGTATTTATAGTTTAAATATACTAATACAAATATAGAGTCATAATAAGTAATTACACTATCGTTTTGCAAATATTTATAGATCAACGACAGATAAAAGCAATGGTTTGTGGTGATTTGTAAATTGTTTGTTTACCGTTTAATAAATTCAGAATGACTTTACCAACTATACCAATGGATATGTCATTCTAAACTGGAAAATGACCAAAGAGATACTGGTTTAAAATAAGTACAAATGTTAAATGAATATGACAATGATCCAAAAAGTTGACAAAAAAAGTAATGTAAACAATAACGAGTGTAAACAAAATGCTATTGCTACTTTTAAGCTAACAGTTGACTTTAGCTTAACCTCACCAACAATTCTTATTTACTTTTTTTAAATTGTATTTGAAAATCAATAATAATAATCAAATTACCTGTGTGTATTAAGAGTTTTTAAGAATATTTGTGAGGGAAAAAAAATAAGAAACCTAAATTCAACAATAAATAAAGCAACTTTTTATTTCCGTTGTCACTTGACAGTAAATAAATAAGCGCTAGCAGTAACAAGCTAGCAACATTTACCCGAACATAGAGGAACATAAACGTTGACATTGTTGACTTTATTTGAGGTTAATGTCGTGTGTTCGGGACTCACTCTTGCGCCTGGACTCGACCCTCTCGATGTGGAAGTCATAGCGTCGCGGAGGAGAAAGCGAGCCCGGGTCCCTGAACTTGACGTTAGCCGAGTGAAGAGCCTCCTTGAAGTAGATCACGGAGGTGGGCGACAGGGTCTCGTCCGGACTGTCCAGGTGTCCGTTTCCATCCGAGGAACCTCGTCCCTGGTGACAGTCCGGGGACGAGTGCAGCGACAGGCTCCCCGGGGGAGAGTGATCCCTCTCCGCCATCCTGAGCTCGATCCTGTCCCTGGAAGACTCACTTCATGTGACCCGCGTCAGGCTAGCTAGGCGCGGCTAGCTAACCGGACTGCACATCCCAAACACAGCCTAGATGTCGGCTCTGAAAGCTCCCCGTGAACTAGCGTCGTGTCGGACAGACGGACCGTCCAGGCTCGATGATTGACATGCTGTCCAAATCACTCACGAGTGTCAGCGGTGTTCGACCTATTTACTCCACCAGAGGTGCTCCAAACGGGAGATGCCCCCTCGACTTGTACCCATGATTCCTTGCGGTCTGGTTGGTGCGCTTCTTCGATGCGCATCTTATCGTTTAAGATCTCTGTTGAGCTCTCTGTTTTATTCATAGTTTTTAAGTTGTTGTGGTAACTTTTGCTCACTTTAGGAGCAGGGGTTGAAAGACGAGTTGTTATTTAATTTTCATTAAAAAAAAGAAAAGAAAGTCAGAATAGAAGTATTTTTTTTTTTTGCTTTTACATCCAAAATGAATAAACACAATTTTTAAATGGGTCGTTTTTTTTTAATTTGTGAGAAGAGCAACACACTTTAAATTACAAACGCACTAAACATAAAAAGCAGAGACTTTTTCAGTCAGTCATTTCACTGCGGTCAAGTGAGCCGCGATCCAGCCGTAACTTTAACACACTTGCGCTTTTGTGAAGGTGTTACGGTAGTGAGAGAGAAGTCACGCGCGGGAGGATCTACGTCACTATTACTGATAGAGTCTCAAAAATACTCTGATATCTTGACATTAAAGTATCTTTTCTCTGAATAGATTCCAGAGACACTTCTGTTTTAGATTTGAAGCGACATTTGCGTGATGAGACCAGAGTCTGCAGACGTGTGTGACACTGTTGGAAGAAAAGCGGTGGAAATATATAACATTTAATATTTATTTTCTGCTGATCTGTTATAAATTCCCGTTTATTCTTTTGTTTTCTTGCAAAATTATTAAATTACGGTTGTTTCAATAATTTAAGTACTAACTTATGACGTTATTTTTGCTTAGAAAGCTGTTTGTCACAATGTATTGTATTATTTTTAAAAAATAAACCTTAATATTTGACAAAGATCTGACTTTACTTTCATGTTCAGCAGGTTTTGAAGTATTAATAAACAAAGTTTCATGTATTTTTACTGTAGAAATATTGGTTTATTGTCAATTTAGTACAGTGTATTATTGTCACTGTTATTCAAGCACAATCTATTTTAATTCTTCTAAAAAAACCTTAATAGTTGACAAAGATGTGACTTTACTTTCATGTACAGCAGGTTTTGAAGTATCCATAAACAAAGTTTCATGTATTTTTAGAGTATAAATATTGATTTATTGTCAATTTAGTACAGTGTATTAATGTCACTGTTAATCAAGCACAATATAGTTTAATTAATGCAAAAAAAAGAAGTAATAGTTGACAAAGATCTGACTTTACTTTCATGTTCAGCAGGTTTTGAAGTATTAATAAACAAAGTTTCATGTATTTTTACTGTAGAAATATTGGTTTATTGTCAATTTAGTACAGTGTATTATTGTCACTGTTATTCAAGCACAATCTATTTTAATTCTTCTAAAAAAACCTTAATAGTTGACAAAGATGTGACTTTACTTTCATGTACAGCAGGTTTTGAAGTATCCATAAACAAAGTTTCATGTATTTTTAGAGTATAAATATTGATTTATTGTCAATTTAGTACAGTGTATTAATGTCACTGTTAATCAAGCACAATATAGTTTAATTAATGCAAAAAAAAGAAGTAATAGTTGACAAAGATCTGACTTTACTTTCATGTTCAGCAGGTTTTGAAGTATTAATAAACAAAGTTTCATGTATTTTTACTGTAGAAATATTGGTTTATTGTCAATTTAGTACAGTGTATTATTGTCACTGTTATTCAAGCACAATCTATTTTAATTCTTCTAAAAAAACCTTAATAGTTGACAAAGATGTGACTTTACTTTCATGTACAGCAGGTTTTGAAGTATCCATAAACAAAGTTTCATGTATTTTTAGAGTATAAATATTGATTTATTGTCAATTTAGTACAGTGTATTAATGTCACTGTTAATCAAGCACAATATAGTTTAATTAATGCAAAAAAAAAGTTATAGTTGACAAAGATCTGACTTTACAAGTACGTGGGTCAATGTGTCAATAATTAAGTTAAAGTTAAAGGGACGACCAACAGAGTCACGGAACATTAGTGTCGCCTCTTAGCTCAGACAGCGTATAGAATAACGTGGACCAGAGAGCGCCACCTCGAGGACGATAATAGTAATAATAATACAAACTACTTAATCTGAGAACAGGAAGTGCAGAGGAGGTCAGTGAGTTGGGAACAGGTCATGAAAATATCTTAAAATAAACAAATGTTTCATGTTTCATTTCAAAAAAGTCAGCAAATTGTAGCAGAACTTTGAACTGTGAGTTTCATCAACAAAGTCATAAAATATAATGAGCAGGTTTGATGTGTTTCATGTGACTGAGACTATAAAAGTGTTCACCTGTGAAGGAGTGTTTCAGTCGCAGAGACATGGAGACTAGAGTTGATCTGAGATCTTGTTCCATCTGTCTGGATCTACTGAAGGATCCAGTCTCTCTTCCCTGTGGACACAACTACTGTAAGACCTGTGTTGAAGGTCACTGGCAGGACAAGAAAGTCAACGAGTGTCCTCAGTGCAGACGGAGCTTCAGCGAGAGACCTGTCCTCCAGAAGAACACTGTGTTAGCAGAGTTAGTGGAGGAGCTGAAGAAGACTGGAGCAGCTGAGGACCTCTGCTCTGCTGGACCTGAAGATGTGGCCTGTGACGTCTGCACTGGGAGGAAGATGAAAGCCCTCAAGTCCTGTCTGGTGTGTCTGGTCTCCTACTGTGACCTTCACCTCCAGACTCATCTACAAGCTCCGGCCTTCAGGAGACACAAGCTGGTCCAGCCGTCCAAGCAGCTCCAGGAGATGATCTGCCCTCAACACGAGGAGGAGAAGATGTTCTGTCGTTCTGATCAGCAGCTCATCTGTGGACCAACACAAAGATCTGACTATTCTTTAATAAACATGACTAGTGCGTCTCTTTTCCTCTGACGTGTCAAACCTTTAAATCTTGAGAGAAAATAACAAACAAATAATTCTGATGAGTAGTTTATTATGCTATATACACAATACACGAGGTGATTAATATATTTTATTTACTCTGGCTGCTTCAGCAAATAAAAAAACGAATTTAAAACGAGACAGGCTATAATAACTTTTATCTAATCATCATTTTGAAGAAGTTTCATCCCAGTCTCAGGAGGATTGATGGAAAATGACCACAATGACAAAAATTAATTAAACAATTATAATCTCTTTATTGTATTATTTATGCTTTGAAACTAAAGTATTCCAGAGGCTGGACCACAATAAGAAAATATATTTTAAGAATTACAACTTCTCAGTCAGACGTAACATTAACAACATCCGAGCGCCACCTCCTAATCGGTCCGGGTCCCACATACAATACATGTGGTTCCTACACACGTATAATATACAATATATACAATATATATAAGATTAAAAGTAAGTCAGAGCAGGCTTTGCAAAATTAATAAACAAACATTGAAACTGTAAGACACTTGAACAACACTGTAGTAATGGGTGTTTGATCACCTTTTATAAAACGGTGTGACGTACAATTCCGGTCCGGGCACTTCCGACTTGAGTAGCTGCAAAAGCGAACGACATTTAAAATATATATTTTATAAAAGTGAACGAAGCCTCAACTGAACGATTGCATGGAACCCTGTCCTCCATTATAACACACATAAATAAATAAAAAGACGCACATGAATTTCACCGCGATGTTTCCTGGCTACAACGCCGCTGATTGGCGGAACCGAGTCACATGCGACATTTTTAATTTTTAAGTAATCGAGTAATCAATACATTTAAACATTTCTTTTTTACTATTAAAGTTTCAATCTTTTTATTTGGTTACCTCTGTTAGTCACTTGGATGTTTATATTACATTGTACGGTTACAACTGAATTATTATTATTATTATTATTATTATTATTATTATTGACTAAATCATTATTAACTTTAGTTTTAATTCGCTGACAGATGATGACGTAAATATAGAAAAACAGACAGTAGATGAACCAGAAAGTCATTCTTAATCACACCAGCAGATGGAGCTTGTGTCTGACTAAGAACTCAGCAACGAAAAGTCATCAAAACCATTGATTGATCCATGAACGATCTATTCATGACACACTCACACAATGAGTCATTATAACTGTCATGATACTGTAAATAAATGAGATAAATGATCAAATAATTCCGATTAACCTTGAAATATAACGTTGCTTCCAATTGGAATTTGATTTAAAATGGAATATTCATGTCTTTGAATGACCGTGAGCTGTTGCTTTAAAAGTTGGGGTCTGGACCTGATCTGAGGGTCAGGACCTGATCTGAGGGTCAGGACCTGATCTGAGGGTCAGGACCTGATCTGAGGGTCAGGACCTGATCTGAGGGTCCAGGTGCTGAAGGTGAGAGCAGCGGGTCGACCTCCCACATGGAGGAGTGGCGACACAGAAGGATGGTCCAGCATCACCGCTGATCCCAGACGACAAATACAAAGTTACTGTGGAGGGTCAAGTCTTTTACCTTCACGCTGCGTGGAGGTGACAGTCACGAGCGTCAGACAAACACCTTTGCACGGTAAGTTTTAATTTAAATCAACGCTTACATTGTCAATGTGAATGTTTTAACCTCAAAGATTTCCATTTATAATAAAAGTAAACTGCACTTTCTGTTTGACAAGGAACATTTAAAGATAGTTTTTTTTATACCAAATACGTGTCATTTATGTTTAATTGAAAACGTCTGTCCCACTTTAAACATTTTTAAAATACTAAAAATCACGTTATAATAATTACAGTTACAGTTTGAATTACAGTGATAGTTCCTTCGGACAGTGATGTGGCATCAATTATTTACAGTTATGAATTATTTAACTTAACTTTAACGACACTTGATTGACTTTAACTGCTCTTTTAGATCTTCTCTTAAAACTGCACATTCTTTTAACCAATATCCTGGTTTTATATATTTATTTTGATATTTATTGTTTTTGATGTGTAGCTGGTTGAGGTTGGTTGACATAAAGGGAACAACAAACGCACTGTATTATTATTATTATTATTATTATTATTTAATTATATTTACTTGAGCGCGATGACACATATAACTGCGTTGAATCACACGACACTATTCTTCTACATGTACGGCTGATTAACAATGTCGTCGGTCGTTCTATCCACGAACAAACAAACTCCCAGAGAGAAGAGAATCTCACTGATGAACAAATACCTTTCTTTTTTTAAAACACACAATATCTTCTTTTAAATTCAGATCTTCCATTAACGGTGTAAAGTCACGGCATCGGACTGACATCGACTGTCACTCAAGCTGTTGGTGAAGTCACTTAAAGTGCTTTAACGTTGACAGGTCAAGCGTCGAGGATCGCGTGGGTCAGCATATCCAGGAGTCGCTGCAGAGATGAGCTCCAGCAAGAAGTGAGTGGCTTGAGAATCCGTGTTTAAAGATGCTTCAGTGTGTAGAGCAAGAGTACATTTCATTGAGAGGTGAACAAGGATGTATTTCCAGACCAAACTGTATCTGTCACGACTCTCAATGCTTCATCAGGGTCGAAGGAAGTTTCTTAAATTATTATCCAAAGGTTAAAGTTTCGACATATAATTGTTCGGTAAGAAATGCAGCCTGAGGGAAACATTCAGTCGCGTGTGAAGTTCAGAAGATCTTTGGAATACGACAAACATTGTCCCCGAAGCTGCGTCGGTGAGAAGAGAATCACGAGTCCACCCACCTTGACCGACCTTTGCCGTTAAAAACACGCTTTCCCTGGTAAATGACTCCATTTATTTACATATTATTCCCAGCGTAATGATACACAGTATGTATGGAACTCAAGGAGACACGCGAGTTTTTGAACGACAGCATTTATTGAGTAAAATAAAACATATATTTCATCTGTTACTTACTTTTCTCTTAAATGATATGCTTATAATTAAATATATGATTTAAATGTTATTGTTTCTTTTTTAGATTTAGTAACTGGATTTACTTTTAGATCTGTTTGGTATTTAAAGATGAAATATATTTCTAACCATTGCAAAAATTCTGTTGTATTGATTATAAATGTAAGTAAGTAAGTAAGTAATTTGTATTTGTATAGCACTTTTCCAGACCAGGGTCACAAAGCGCTTAAACAATCAAAACAATATTCACTAAGTTATCTACTTTAAAGGTCAAGATAAAACTGATAACACAACAGGAGTTCCAGAAAATCAAGGAAAAGCCTGAACAAATAGAAACAGTATTTTCTCTGAAGTAACATTAGTCTGTGATACATCAAGACTTTTGTTTCATCGAAGTTTACTCCAAAAATAAACCTGTAAACCAGTGAAATATGAAACAAGAACTCTATACGACTTATTTTTACTGTTTTCACCAGAACTTTTGTCTGTGAAACTTCTCCATATCTTTCATTAGTACATTACAATTAATCGTATTAAATATATTTGTTTCTCTCGTACTAATCCAATCCTAAGACAATCCATGTCTCAACAAAATATGTATTTTTCTTTACTGGAATCTGAATATAGTCTTAAAAAAAGTTTTGTACAATCATTGTTGAGTTGAGTAATATAATAGATAAAGTAGTTCTGGAGGTACTTTGATAGCAAAACCGACCTTGGCCTTAAAGTGTCTTTTGACACTAAAGAATGTTTTAAACTTTTAGACTCATGTTTTATTTTTCTTAGGATTCACGGTTTTAATCTGTGGTGTGAAGGAAACTCTTGATAACAGCTGATGTTGTTCTTCTCTCAGTGATACACTGTGTATTGTGACTGTACCCGCAGAAGAAAACTAACTTAACTACATTTCTGACATCATTGTAAGTTTATAAAGATTTGATTTTTGAGGTTAACTCCAAGTGTAGTATTGTGTAGTACTTGACTCTGGTGTTGTGATAGTGTAGTAACAAGTATATATGTGTAGTATTGTCCAGTACTTGACTCTGGTGTTGTCATAGTGTAGTAACAAGTATATATGTGCAGTATTGTTGAGTACTTGACTCTGGTGTTGTCATAGTGTAGTAACAAGTATATATGTGTAGTATTGTCGAGTACTTGACTCTTGTGTTGTGATAGTGTAGTAACAAGTATATATGTGTAGTATTGTGGAGTACTTGACTCTTGTGTTGTGATAGTGTAGTAACAATATATATGTGTAGTATTGTCCAGTACTTGACTCTGGTGTTGTGATAGTGTAGTAACAAGTATATATGTGTAGTATTGTGGAGTACTTGACTCTTGTGTTTTGATAGTGTAGTAACAATATATATGTGTAGTATTGTCCAGTACTTGACTCTGGTGTTGTGATAGTGTAGTAACAAGTATATATGTGTAGTATTGTCCAGTACTTGACTCTGGTGTTGTGATAGTGTAGTTACAAGTATATATGTGTAGTATTGTCCAGTACTTGACTCTTGTGTTGTGATAGTGTAGTAACAAGTATATACGTGTAGTATTGTCCAGTACTTGACTCTGGTGTTGTGATAGTGTAGTAACAAGTATATATGTGTAATATTGTCCAGTACTTGACTCTGGTGTTGTGATAGTGTAGTAACAAGTATATATGTGTAGTATTGTCCAGTACTTGACTCTGGTGTTTTTGATAGTGTAGTAACAAGTATATATGTGTAGTATTGTCCAGTACTTGACTCTGGTGTTGTAGTATTTACAGACCACATGACTCTTGACGAAGTCGTAACTGCTTTCATTTGTTTTCAAACCAAAATATGTCCAAAATGGAGTCGACTGTATCCTCTCGTCCTCAGTCATCACTGTATCCTCTCGTCCTCAGTCATCACTGTATCCTCTCGTCCTCAGTCATCGCTGGGATTTCATTGTTCTTTTAGCTGCGAAGGACTTAATGACTGCTGCGGTCAACAGTTTATGTACAACAGAAAAAAAAAACCTGCTGTGAATATTTGCATGTTTTTATTAAAACAAAAATTGAATTGTTTATACTATACACATATTTATTGATTTCAAAAGAACCATAAAATAAATATGACAAAGATAAATCAATAAAATGTTTCAATAAAAAATAAATCGATACATTACTATAGAGTGTCTTGATAAATAAATGTATCGATGTTTTCTCTGATCCCAGTATCTCCGCTCGTGTTCCAAACACTCGTTCATCTCACGTCTCTTTGACTTTGAGCTCATGATTCTGGACAGAGGCGACGAAGCTTCACATCAGCCGTGATGACAGCTGCAGATACTGTACGACAACAGTGTGAGGCCCCGGGGCCCGTGTGCTCGTCAGCTGGAGCTCCAGAGAACACGCTCTCCAGACCGACGTGTGATCATTGAAGGTCTCTCTGTGAGATTGATATGTTATCAGTGAGCGCCGCTATCACCGCTGCAGAGTCACGGCTTTGATGACGCTCATCACAGCCATTGATCCTCATTCCACTGATGGACCCAACATTCTTAGACGCTGTACAGACCAAAACTGAAATGTTATTTAGAGCAAAGAATACGAGTCTTCATGTCTGTATTCAAACGTTTTTTAAATTGAGAGAAATAAAAAGAGCTAATTTAAGACGTTTGTAAAGTAGAAAAGTAAAGGTTATTCGTACCTTTAACAATTACAAACAATACACAGTTAAAATATCAACTTTAAAAGGTCAAGACACATAAGACAAACACAGGAGTCTCAGAAAATCAGGTAAAAACACGGATAAAAGTGCCTTGAGATGTTTCTAGAAGAAGTCAGTAGATCATCAAACACTGATGTTTCTTGAAGGAGTCAGTAGATCATCAAACACTGATGTTTCTTGAAGGAGTCAGTAGATCATCAAACACAGATGTTTCTTGAAGGAGTCAGTAGATCATCAAACACAGATGTTTCTTGAAGGAGTCAGTAGATCATCAAACACAGATGTTTCTTGAAGGAGTCAGTAGATCATCAAACACAGATGTTTCTTGAAGGAGTCAGTAGATCATCAAACACAGATGTTTCTTGAAGGAGTCAGTAGATCATCAAACACAGATGTTTCTTGAAGGAGTCAGTAGATCATCAAACACAGATGTTTCTTGAAGGAGTCAGTAGATCATCAAACACAGAGATGTTTCTTGAAGGAGTCAGTAGATCATCAAACACAGATGTTTCTTGAAGGAGTCAGTAGATCATCAAACACAGATGTTTCTTGAAGGAGTCAGTAGATCATCAAACACAGATGTTTCTTGAAGGAGTCAGTAGATCATCAAACACAGATGTTTCTTGAAGGAGTCAGTAGATCATCAAACACAGAGATGTTTCTTGAAGGAGTCAGTAGATCATCAAACACAGATGTTTCTTGAAGGAGTCAGTAGATCATCAAACACACATGTTTCTTGAAGGAGTCAGTAGATCATCAAACACAGATGTTTCTTGAAGGAGTCAGTAGATCATCAAACACAGAGATGTTTCTTGAAGGAGTCAGTAGATCATCAAACACACATGTTTCTTGAAGGAGTCAGTAGATCATCAAACACAGAGATGTTTCTTGAAGGAGTCAGTAGATCATCAAACACAGATGTTTCTTGAAGGAGTCAGTAGATCATCAAACACAGATGTTTCTTGAAGGAGTCAGTAGATCATCAAACACAGAGATGTTTCTTGAAGGAGTCAGTAGATCATCAAACACAGATGTTTCTTGAAGGAGTCAGTAGATCATCAAACACAGATGTTTCTTGAAGGAGTCAGTAGATCATCAAACAAAGAGATGGTTCCAAAGCTTAGGAGCAACAGTCTGGAAGGATTTTTCTCCTCTGGTCCAGAAGTTCAGGAACCATCAGTAGATTCTGATCCACAGACCTCAGAGCCCGAGCTGGGGTGTAAGTCTGGATCAGATCACTGATGGAAGGTCTGACCATGAATAGATCTGAAAGTAAGAACCAGAATTTTAAAATGATCCTGAAAGAAACTGGCAGCCAGTGAAGAGTTTGAAGGAGAAATGTGAGTTCTTCTACTAGAGCGGCTCAGAATTCCGGCTGCAGAGTTTTGTAAGAACTGCAGGCGAGACACATCCTTCTGGTTGTGTGTCTTTGAAATATGTGCTATTGTTGTAACCATTGTTCAATATAGATGTGTTTCATTTCTAAAGGTTAAATTATGGATTTAGCGATGAACTGGAACGGTTGAGTTTCAAAAAACATTGAAAGGTAAAATACTTGAGGATTACGATGTAAAATGACTGAAATGTAAAATGAATAAGAAGTAAGAATTTTGAGTACTTTTTTTTGTGTGTGTTTTCTTCTGCTTTGTATAATATATACTTAGTTTATTTCATGGATGCATAAGAAAGGCTAAAATAAGCTCCGGCTTAAGCCTGTTCCTTTTTTTCAGTCACAAGTTTTCAAGTTTTGTGTTGAGAAAGTGTTGAATGAAGTGTATTTGGTAATAATTGCCAGTTGACGGCACATAATTGAAGTATTTTGTAACCGAAATAAAACTATTTATTCAAGTTTAGTGAGTCTTGAGAAATGTAAAATAACTGTTTCAAGTTCAATCACAACAAGTGACAGTCATTGTTGAGTAGAAAATAATAGATAAAGTAGTTCTGGAGGAACTTTGATAAAAAAACAACCATGGCCTTAGTGTCTGTTGACACAAAGAAAAATGTTTTAAACATTTAGACTCATGTTTTATTTTTCTCAGCATTCATAGTTTTAATCTGTGGTGCGAAGGAAACACTTGATAACAGCGGATGTTGTTCTTCTCTCAGTGATACACTGTGTATTGTGACTGTACCCGCAGAAGAAAACAACTCTTTAGAAGGGTAAACAAAAAAATGCAACATATCAGTTGGACACAAAAATCCCAACATATATGCGAGTCAGCGCTTTTATGACGAGCAACATCTGACTCTTCTCAGGTTCATGAGATTCATGTTGACTCTGGTGTTTGTTGGACGAGCAGTGACTAGTTCTGTGACCGGCTGTGAAGCCAGAGGACGCTCGTAGATGGACAGTTGTGGTGGTTGTGACTTTGATGCTGGTCCACGACAGAAAAAAAAGGACACACCACGTGGGACCTTCTGTGACCTTGCCACGGGTTAGTCCATCACTGCACTGCAGTCCATGTTTGATATGAACGTCTGGACTTAACATACTTTGACTTAGTCAAGCCATTTATTTTAGTTGAATCTAGGATTGATGGAGAAACATTTGTTTTCTCAATAAACAAACTGACTATTCTGTCAGGGGTTAAAAAATAAACATTTAAAAAACTCCGTCCGTCAGTCAAAGTCATCCATCTTCCCAGGACTGGTCAAACAATTCCATTGAATTTAAAATGTCAAAATAATAAATTGACTATTTTTAAGAGGAAAGAAAAGAATTTCCCAGTGAATCATAATAAGCAACAGTGGTGAGTAAAAAACGTCCTTTCACCAGGCAGAAACCTCGAGAAGAACCAGACTCAGTGTGACAACAACAACAGTAATATTAATACTGCTACTACTAATAATACTCGTACTACCAATAATTATAATAACATTAATTACAATATTATTATTTATAATAATAATAATAATACCCTTCTTACTACTACTTCTATAACTACTACTACTACTCATTTTAATAACAACAATACAAATAATAGTAATAATAATATTCTTACTTCTTCTACTACTAAAAATACACTCACTACAAAAAAATATTACAACATTAAAAACAATATTAATATTAATAATACTCTTCAGCGCTATATAAATAAATATTACTTACTTACTTACTTACTACTGCTACTACTACTATTACTACTAATACTACTCATTTTAATAACAACAACAATAATAATAATAATAATAGTCTTACTCTTTCTACTTCTACTACTACTACTAATACTCTTACTACTAAAAATTATAATGACATTAATAACAGTATTATTATTTATAATAATAATAATACTGTTCTTACTACTACTACTACTAATTTTATTAACACAAATAATAATAATAATAGTCTTACTACTACTTATAATAATACTCTTACTACTAAAAATTATAATGACATTAATAACAGTACTATTATTTATAATAATAATAAAACTCTTCTTACTACTACTACTACTACTACTAATAATAATAATTTTAATAACAACAATAATAATAGTCTTCTACTACTACTACTATCACAAATACTACTACTACTATTACTACTTCTATTTCTAATAACCACAATAATAACAATAACAATAATAATAATAGTCTTACTACTACTACTACTACTACTTCTATTTTTAATAACCACAATAATAACAATAACAATAATAATAATAGTCTTACTACTACTACTACTACTACTACTCATAATATTGATAATATAATAATGATGAACATAACAACAACAACAACAACAACAACAACAACAACAACAATAATAATAATAATAGTCTTACTACTACTTATAATAATACTCTTACTACTAAAAATTATAATGACATTAATAACAGTACTATTATTTATAATAATAATAATACTCTTCTTACTACTACTACTACTACTACTACTAATAATAATAATTTTAATAACAACAATAATAATAGTCTTCTACTACTATTACTATCACAAATACTACTACTACTATTACTACTTCTATTTTTAATAACCACAATAATAACAATAACAATAATAATAATAGTCTTACTACTACTACTACTACTACTACTACTCATAATATTGATAATATAATAATGATGAACATAACAACAACAACAACAACAACAACAACAACAACAATAATAATAATAATAGTCTTACAACTACTAATACAGCTACGACTACTACTACAGCTACTACTACTAACAATAATAATAATAATAACGTTAATAACAATAATAAGATAGAAAGTAAGAATCAAAGCTAAACAAGAGGATAATCAAAGAAATATAAAATTCCACTCAGGTTTCCAAACATGCTACATGTTTTATATCCTGGATCATAAACTGTTGAGAGAAATCGCATCCATGTCAGTGACCTTTTGTTTTTTTTACTACGACAAATCCTGTTAGTGGCTCCTGAGTCATTTTTCTCCGCTGATTGAGGAATAATCCTGGAGGCCAAAGGATCATCCGTTTGGTCGAGAATTCAATTCCACTGCAACCAAAGCTGTGGCTCGTGAGTTAATCTTTTCTTTAAACGATAAAAAAGAAGAGCTCATTACCTCGGAGTGATAGGAACGATTCAAGGGGAGCTCAGGTCGTGGTAACTTTGGCTTATCACACCAAAGTCTTCAGAAATACATGAAGATACTCAGAGTTTCTGCATGTTATGCCCACTCTTGTTCCATAGGTGGCAATGGAGGAGGAAACACTGAGGCCGAGAGAAGCTGCTTCCAGCAAATCACACACACAAAGGTTTATAAGGACAAAAAGTATTTTCTACGTCCTTGAGCCAAACTAATGGAAGCTGCTGTCAAGGAAATGTAGAAAATACATGTATATTTGCACAAACAAAGTATTATTCAATTACTTAATACAAATCACGTGTACATTTTGTTCCTAATATTTAGTTATTATACATCCATAATGAAATTAATAGTGTGGCTAAACTGTAAGAAAACACCAAAATGCTAACAAGTAAATTAATAAAAACAAATGACCAAAACAAAGCTTATATCTGTAAGTAAGATTGAATTAGATTCAATACGAGCCAAGTCTTTATCTTAGTATTTAGTTACTAAACAACCATTATGAGAATAAGATGCTGGATAGAGCTAGCAGTTAGCAAAATACCCAAAAATGCTAACACGTAAATGAAGTAAAGCAATTTATATTTGTCAAAACAAAGCTCATATTTGTTAAGTATCAATTAAATTAACTTAATAAAAACTAAATCTTATTATCATTATCACTAGAGCTAGAGCTTTAACAAAATACCAAAAATGCTCACCAGTAAATTGAAAATATTTAGTTAAAACATAGCTTTAACAATTAGTAATACAAACTTAATCCTCCTTGTAATGTTTAGTTATTAAACAACCATAATGAAAACAAGAGGCAGGCTAACTCTAACTGTTAGCAAAATGCTAAGATGCTAACAGCCAACATCATACCGACAGCCAGGATTATTATTTCAGTCGTTTCAGTTTTAGGGAAGATTTAAATGTTTATCACTCTGAGGTTAAGAGATCTTACATATTGAAAATCAAGATGAATATTAGCTTAGACAAAATACAATATTGTCTCAGTATAAACAGCGTCTAACAACAGTATTCTGACAGGAAATGCTTTCTATTAAAAATACATACAAACGTAGAAATAAGATCAACGGATTTTATTATTGTAAAATACGTCACATGTTTATTTTGTTTCATTCCTAAATGTTGAATCATAATAAGCGACAGTGGTGAGTAAAAACGTCCTTTCACCAGGCAGAAACCTCGAGCAGAACCAGACTCAGTGTGATAACAACAACAATAATATTAATACTGCTACTACTAATAATACTCGTGCTACTACTAATTATAATAACATTATTAACAATATTATTATTTATAATACTAATACTAATAATAATACTCTTCTTACTACTAATATAACTACTAATACTACTCATTTTAATAACAACAATAATAATAATAGTAATAATAAAAGTCATACTACTACTACTTCTATTACTACTACTACTAAAAATATAATAACATTAATAACAATATTAATAATAATAATACTCTTCTTACTACTGCTACTAGTACTATTACTACTAATACTACTAATTTTAATAACAACAATAATAATAATAATAATAATAGTCTTACTACTACTACTACTACTCTTACTACTAAAAATTAAGATAACATTAATAACAATATTATTATTTATAATAATAATAATACTCTTCTTACTACTACTACTACTACTCTTACTACTAAAAATTATGATAACATTAATAACAATATTATTATTTATAATAATAATAATACTCTTCTTACTACTACTACTACTACTACTAATTTTAATAACAACCATAACAATTTTCAATTTAACATTTCAAGTTCATGATAATAACAACCACAAGATTGTGAGAAAAAAAAATCAACATTAACGAAGATAGTAACATTATTGTTTTTTATACTTCATAATCATTATCGTTATGACAGCGTATAGCAATAAAAACACAACGAAAAGAAAGAAAAAAGTGACGATAAGAGAACTAATTAACAATTAGAATTGAAATAAACAACCAACCACAGTTTGTTAAATATTAAGTGTAGGGGAGTCACTTTTTTTATCCATGTAGTTATGATTATTTTATCTACTTCATGGGTCTTTATCTTCATACATAAATGGAACATGTTCTGATGACATCATCCCATAGAAACAGTGAATTATCTTCATTTACGCAGACAGAAAACCCAGCCGTCATGTAGCTCGTATCAGTGTTGTTACCTCGCTAAAGCCGGCGTAATCCTGTAAGGGCGGATGAGTAGACAGACATGTGATGCCCCACTTGTTTTCTCGGTGGGAGGAGGTGACGGCCGGCATTACCGACCAGATGGAGAGGCTTTGTAGTAGGTGTGGGGGCGTGATGATTAAAAGACAATATACAGTTCAAATCATCTGTTGATTTGATATCTCGGACCAGGATCAAAAAAAAGAGCGTCCACTTTTGTCTCGGCGAGTGCGACAGGTTTGCGCTCGGGGTCTCGCCGTCACTACAGTCAATTACCGTAGACTTCCTGTCCCGCCGCTCACCTCATCCGCCAGATTAAACCATTACACCGCGCCTACTTGCTGCCCTGCTCAAGGACTCACTCGCACTCGGGGACTTTCATCTTAGCGCAGGGCTAGCTTGTTGAGACCAATGCTGGCCGGGCGGAGATGACCGCCACCAGCAGCACTAGACTGACTCCCAGTCCAAACTTACTGCAGGTGAACGAGCCAAAGCGATATGGCTCAACGTTGTCGCTGGAGGAAAAGTGTGAGCAGTCTTTCTTCCTCTTTTACTACTACAGGATGGAGGACGAGGCGGTGCTGGACCGGGGGGCCTCTTTACTCAAGCACATCTGTGACGAAGAGGAAGTGGAAGGTAGGCTCTTGTTTTGACTTTCATTCCAGGGAAATCAATTTCATTTGAAAATTCAGCTTTTTTTTTCTCATCTTATCATCCGTCGCTCGTAATTGATGCTTCAAACTGTCCGTCTGCGACTGAAACAATCATCTAGAATAAGTCTAATTCATCCTCCTGAAGACAGGATAACTCACTGACAGATTTAGTTGATTCCCGGGGGCGGAGTGGCGGCCAAAATTATAGGATTTCCGGTTGGAATAAATTCACCTGTGGTGCGATCTGGCAAGTCACACATGTAAACGAGTGAGCATGTGACGCTGTGTTTACCTTGATAATCTCCTTAAAGCTTTACGCGACAACCTACAGGCAGAGGAAATAAGTCAATGAAAACATGAGTGACGTCTTGTTGTTCTTGTTGATTGGTTCAATATCTCAGGGGTCAAACTCAATCATAAAACACTTGAATCTTTAGCTAGGATTTGATATGATATATTCAGCTCTCGATATAATTCAATACGATATATTCAACTCACGATACGATTCAATACGATATATTCAACTCACGATACGACTCAATACGATATATTCAGCTCTCGATATAATTCAATACGATATATTCAGCTCTCGATATAATTCAATACGATATATTCAACTCACGATACGATTCAATACGATATATTCAGCTCATGATAAGATTCAATACGATATATTCAACTCACGATACGATTCAATACGATATATTCAACTCACGATACGACTCAATACGATATATTCAGCTCTCGATATAATTCAATACGATATATTCAACTCACGATACGATTCAATACGATATATTCAGCTCACGATACGATTCAATACGATATATTCAACTCACGATACGATTCAATACGATATATTCAACTCACGATACGATTCAATACGATATATTCAGCTCACGATACGATTCAATACGATATATTCAACTCACGATACGATTCAATACGATATATTCAGCTCACGATACGATTCAATACGATATATTCAACTCACGATACGACTCAATACGATATATTCAGCTCACGATAAGATTCAATACGATATATTCAACTCACGATAAGATTCAATACGATATATTCAGCTCACGATACGATTCAATACGATATATTCAGCTCACGATAAGATTCCATACGATATATTCAACTCACGATAAGATTCCATACGATATATTCAACTCACGATAAGATTCAATATGATATATTCAACTCATGATACGACTCAATACGATATATTCAACTCACGATAAGATTCAATACGATATATTCAGCTCACGATAAGATTCAATACGATATATTCAGCTCACGATAAGATTCAATACGATATAGTCAACTCACGATAAGATTCAATACGATATATTCAACTCACGATAAGATTCAATACGATATATTCAACTCACAATAAGATTCAATAGGATATATTCAACTCACGATAAGATTCAATACGATATATTCAGCTCACGATAAGATTCAATACGATATATTCAACTCACGATAAGATTCAATACGATATATTCAGCTCACGATAAGATTCAATACGATATATTCAACTCACGATAAGATTCAATACGATATATTCAGCTCACGATA
Source organism: Callionymus lyra (assembly GCF_982586985.1). Classification (NCBI taxonomy): domain Eukaryota; kingdom Metazoa; phylum Chordata; class Actinopteri; order Syngnathiformes; family Callionymidae; genus Callionymus; species Callionymus lyra. The sequence continues at coordinate 53,484,488 of NC_141818.1, forward strand.
AGATTCAATACGATATATTCAACTCACAATAAGATTCAATAGGATATATTCAACTCACGATAAGATTCAATACGATATATTCAGCTCACGATACGATTCAATATGATATATTCAGCTCACGATAAGATTCAATAGGATATATTCAACTCACGATAAGATTCAATACGATATATTCAACTCACGATAAGATTCAATATGATATATTCAACTCACGATAAGATTCAATACGATATATTAAACTCACGATAAGATTCAATACGATATATTCAACTCACGATAAGATTCAATACAATATATTCAGCTCGCGATACGATTCAATATGATATATTCAGCTCACGATAAGATTCAATAGGATATATTCAGCTCACGATAAGATTCAATACGATATATTCAACTCACGATAAGATTCAATACGATATATTCAGCTCACGATAAGATTCAATACGATATATTCAGCTCACGGTAAGATTCAATACGATATATTCAACTCACCATAAGATTCAATACGATATATTCAGCTCACGATAAGATTCAATACGATATATTCAGCTCACGATAAGATTCAATACGATATATTCAGCTCACGGTAAGATTCAATACGATATATTCAGCTCACGATAAGATTCAATACGATATATTCAGCTCACGATAAGATTCAATACGATATATTCAGCTCACGGTAAGATTCAATACGATATATTCAACTCACCATAAGATTCAATACGATATATTCAACTCACGATATGATTCAATACGATATATTCAACTCACGATACGATTCAATACGATATATTCAACTCACGATACGATTCAATACGATATATTCAACTCACGATACGATTCAATGCGATTTATTCAACTCACGATACAATTCAATGCGATTTATTCAACTCACAAATAGATTCAATAGGATATATTCTGCTCACGATACGATTCAATACGATATATTAAACTCACGATAAGATTCAATACGATATATTCAACTCACGATAAGATTCAATACGATTTATTCAACTCACGATACAATTCAATGCGATTTATTCAACTCACAAATAGATTCAATACGATATATTCTGCTCATGATAAGATTCAATACGATATATTCAACTCACGATAAGATTCAATACGATATATTCAACTCACGATAAGATTCAATACGTTATATTCAACTCACGATAAGATTCAATACGATATATTCAACTCACGATAAGATTCAATACAATATATTCAGCTCGCGATACGATTCAATATGATATATTCAGCTCACGATAAGATTCAATAGGATATATTCAGCTCACGATAAGATTCAATACGATATATTCAACTCACGATAAGATTCAATACGATATATTCAGCTCACGATAAGATTCAATACGATATATTCAGCTCACGGTAAGATTCAATACGATATATTCAACTCACCATAAGATTCAATACGATATATTCAGCTCACGATAAGATTCAATACGATATATTCAGCTCACGATAAGATTCAATACGATATATTCAGCTCACGGTAAGATTCAATACGATATATTCAGCTCACGATAAGATTCAATACGATATATTCAGCTCACGATAAGATTCAATATGATATATTCAGCTCACGGTAAGATTCAATACGATATATTCAACTCACCATAAGATTCAATACGATATATTCAACTCACGATATGATTCAATACGATATATTCAACTCACGATACGATTCAATACGATATATTCAACTCACGATACGATTCAATACGATATATTCAACTCACGATACGATTCAATGCGATTTATTCAACTCACGATACAATTCAATGCGATTTATTCAACTCACAAATAGATTCAATAGGATATATTCTGCTCACGATACGATTCAATACGATATATTAAACTCACGATAAGATTCAATACGATATATTCAACTCACGATAAGATTCAATACGATTTATTCAACTCACGATACAATTCAATGCGATTTATTCAACTCACAAATAGATTCAATACGATATATTCTGCTCATGATAAGATTCAATACGATATATTCAACTCACGATAAGATTCAATACGATATATTCAACTCACGATAAGATTCAATACGATATATTCAACTCACGATAAGATTCAATACGATATATTCAACTCACGATAAGATTCAATACGATATATTCAACTCACGATAAGATTCAATACGATATATTCAACTCACGATAAGATTCAATACGATATATTCAACTCACGATAAGATTCAATACGATATATTCAACTCACGATAAGATTCAATACGATATATTCAACTCACGATAAGATTCAATGCGATTTATTCAACTCACAAATAGATTCAATACGATATATTCTGCTCACTATACGATTCAATACGATATATTCAACTCATGATACGACTCAATAGGATATATTCAACTCACGATAAGATTCAATACGATATATTCAACTCACGATACGACTCAATACGATATATTCAACTCACGATAAGATTCAATCAAACATCAGCTTCAAAAACTGCTGGAGTGGACTGTATCCTCTCGTACTCAGTCATTGCCGGGATCTCTTTGTTTCTTTTGGCTGCGGAGAACGTAATGGCTGCTGCCGTCTAGTGGCCTGAAGTTTAATTGAAACACAAAAATGAACAAATGCTGTGAATATGTTCACGTTATTTCTTAATTATAATAATTGAATATTGATAAACCAAAAAGCCAAAAAAATAAAAAGTTTATTTTTAAAAAATCGATACAGTATGGTAGTAAAGTTAAAAAAAGTATTTATATATCAGTGCGTTTTTTTTTCTCTCACACCCCTACTTGATGTAAAAAGATTAAGTCTGAGTGTCGCACTGCACTACTATAGTAATAGTAATAATAAACACTGATTAATAACACATTATAAGTCACTGACAATATCAACAATGCATTAAACATATATTTCTGAAATCTTCATAAATGTGTTAGCTTTCATTATAAACATTTAAAAAATGATCCTAACAATACACTATAACACACTGTAGATTATTTTAAAAGTATAATAACACTTCATAATACTTTTACCATCATGAAGAAGGTGCATCTCTCAAGTATTCTTTCAAGATCCAGACATTCATATACAGCTGTGAAGCACGTAGAAAACAAACTCTAATATACCGGCGGGCAATAGCCGGGGCAGCTAAAAGGTCTTCATAAGGACATGAGTGAGGCATTGTTATGAGTGTGTTACAGCTCTTTAAGTTGCGGATTTAAATGTCCAGTAACTTGCCTGCATGAGACCTTGGCTCCTGCAAGGGTTTTGTTAATGTCACGTAAAAAAAAGAGCTTTTCTTTCGGTAATGAATTAAATACAAAAATATATTTTTCAAATAATATGTTGATAGACTTTTAGAGCCGGTTCTGTGGAATCTGTCCTTCAGCTCCGACAACATTTTCTCAGGTGTCACCTCAGCTTGAACTGTTTTCAAACGTCCTGTGTGCGTCCCTTTGAACAGCTGCCCCCCTGCTGGGAGTCTGTGGAGCGAGTCGACATGTTTGTCATCGTTGCGACGCCAAGGGACCCCCAGATCGTGTTTTCACCGATCGTGACTTTTAAAATGTTCCCAAATTATTGTTGAACTCAAAGAATCCACCCAAGTATTCATCTCGAAATGCAGCGTTTCAGTTACTCTCCGCTTTCAATTCCGTGTGTCGCCATGGAAACCAGCCACGGCGTCCAACACACTCCGGGGACAAACACAAGTTTCCTCATTTCATTCAGGCGGCGTTCCCGGGCAGCCCCGAAAAGAAGTTCTTCTTGCACACAACAAACCCCAGAGGAAGTGGTTTTCACAGAGCTGCTCTGGCAGTTTGCAAATCTTCCCGTCCAGCTCTGTGACTCTCCTCCCTTCGTCGCCATCACTCTCTCTGCTATTGTCCGGGCGCTGGAGGAGCTTGTGCAGTGTTTCCACGGGTTTATAGCTTCATCCATCAGCCTCGACAGCAGCTTCATGTCCACCTTCAGTCGCCTCCAGAGCTGGACATCAAGCTTCTGCTGTTCAATGAAAAACATTTAAAACTAATTAAACTGTGAATAATGTACTCGTCACCAGAGCAACTGCTAATACTACTAATACTCCTGCATACACTATATATTTATATATAAATAAATATATAGACTTAAAGTTAAGGATTGTATTTCAATAATTGTATTATATGTTTACTGTAACCATAAAAATGAAAATATTTGCAATTTTGATAAAATACAAATCAGTTCAATTTAAACACATTTTTTAGGATTGTATTTGATCCTTAATTGATTTACCCTTGCGTTATCTCAGGGTCAAGGTGGCCTGAAAACAAAAGTTTTTTGTTGTATCCCTTGCGTTATCTCAGGGTCAAGGTGGCCTGAAAACAAAAGTTTTTTTGTTGTATCCCTTGCGTTATCCTAGGGTCAAGGTGACCCAGTGGCTTAAAAATAAATACGTGTTTTTGTGGTATCCCTTGCGTTATCTCAGGGTCAAGGTGACACGAAAGCCTGAAAACAAACGTGTTTTGTTGTATCCCTTGCGGTATCTCAGGGTCAAGGTGACCCGGTGACCCGAAAACCAACGTGTTTTGTTGTATCTCTTGCGTTATCTCAGGGTCAAGGTGACCCGAAGGCCTGAAAAAAAAACGTGTTTTGTTGTATCCCTTGCGTTATCTCTGGGTCAAGGTGACCCGAAGGCCTGAAAAAAAAACGTGTTTTGTTGTATCCCTTGCGTTATCTCGGGGTCAAGGTGACCCGGTGGCACGAAAACAAACGTGTTTTGTTGTATCTCTTGCGTTATCTCAGGGTCAAGGTGACCCGGAGGCTCAAAAACAAATGTATTTGTGGCTTCCATAAATACATATGCATTGGTTGAGGTCGTTCAGCTTGATCCAGAGACAACACAAGGGATACAACAAACACATTTGTTTTCTGGCCACCGGGATAACGCAGGTGGTTAAGAACTCAAAATTCCTCCTAGTTGTGCGTCATTGTTATTAGTAATAATAGTAAATATATGCATGTATTTTTGGAATCTGTGAGGAAACCGGAGTCTCCAGAGTAAAGCCACCCAAGCATGGGCAATTTTTTTAAGGATAAAATTTCAACCTTAACTGATTTAAATGTAATAAAAACTGGACACATTTGAATTTCCATGGGGGGCTTCTGGACCCTTTGGGCCCCTTTTCCCTCGACCCACTTTCAAGAAGTTTATCGAGCTGTTTGTGAGTCAATGATTAAGATCAGGAAACAAACAGAGAAAAATAACTATTTTTTTTAATATTTGCAACGTCCAATGAAACATACTTTTGGTTATTCAGGTTTATTTTCAATTGTTTGTTTAAATCAAATATTAAGTGTTTTTGTCTTTGCATCTTTAATAAACTTGATAGAATCTAGAAAAAAAAACGTAATTTTCCTCCACAAATCTTTATTATTTAGCAGAAAGTCATGAGCAGAGTTTTTATGAAGAAGTTTTGAATCCGTCTGGCAGAAGGATTTCTGGGCCGAGAGCAACGTCTTCTTCATCCAGGGATTCGATTTAAACAATGTTCTCCTGGCGAGCTGCTCCGTCAATTTCCTGTCGATCCTCGTGTCTCTCTGGACCAAAGAAGTCTCTCACAAATCGCTTTGACCTTTTTCAGGAAATCTCTCCGACGCTTCTTTACAAACACAATTTGTTTGACATCCGTTGCACCTTTAATATTAAAAAAAAGCTTTTTTAAATGTAAAAAAATCCTCCTAAAGTGCATTTTTCAATGTCATTATAAAGAATAGTTTAGGCAGCATCAGAATAACAGTTAAACAAACGGTGATACATTAATATGATGGTAAAATTCAACAAAATCATTGAGAAATATGTTAAGATTAATTATTTTAAAAATGCTAATTACTTTAATTCATACACAAATCAATGTAACAACATTTGTTTCAACTTACTTAGACATAACTATAGGGCGTTATGTTTTAAACTATATTATTCAACCAGAGAATATAAAATAAACAGGTATTTTAATAGAAAAAAATGTAACTTTTACAAAAGTCACACAAGGCTTTTATGACAAACACCACAAAGTGAAGCTAATACATGTTGATGCTAATTCTTGAAAACTGAAAAAGTTTTATTTCCCGTCTCAGTGTTGTGTTGAACAAATTAACATTTTTTTTAGCTGGACGTCATCAAATGTTGTCATTTAAACAGCTTTGATTGGTTGATTGATTAGAGTTTCGATCGGACATATGGTTCAAGTAAAAGTGATCAAATTCGCGGTAAAACAAATGTCACCATTTGAATTCAAAACTTCAATCCAAAATATAACCAAACATCAGCTTTGAAAGCTACTGGAGTTGACTGTATCCTCTCGTACTCAGTCATCTTGAGGGATTTTTTTTGCTGCGGAGGATGTGATGGCTGCTGCCATCTAGTGACCGGAAGTTTAATTGAAACACAAAAATAAACAAATGCTGTGTATATTTAAATAGCCGAAAAAATAAAAAGTTTAAACATTTATTGTTTTTATAAAGATGCAAATGTCACAATAAGACTTCAAACTTCCACTCTACTGTGTTTCCAATATATATTTGTAATGGCCTCTGTTACTTAAACAGTACTTTTTGACGGCATCTTTTCCACTTGACTATGTGGAGATTTTCCCGGCGCTGCCGGCGAGGATTTTTAAAAAAGTACTTTCACACTCAAGTGCACTCGTGTTCTGCAAGACGACTTAGTTGTTGCTGTTTTCTGCCGCCGTCGACCGCGGATGTTTGATCTTGTGTTGTCATGTTTCCATGTAAACAGGCCAGACGTGCCGTCTTTGTTGAACCAAAAACGCCGTCGTGCGCCGCCTGGTGTGGGCGATGCCGGCGCCGACTCCGGCTCCTTCTGGGCTTTCATGGAAAGTTTTCTCGCCGCCATGGGTTTCGTGACTTTCACTCTTTCGTAATCTTCGCGTCGCCTCTTTGTTGACGGGCGGTTTCGGATTTTATGGAATCTTTTCTCATGACCCGACGAACACAACTGTGTGTTTTGACAAACCTTTTCGTGACACGTTGCAAACCATTAAAAAAACAACATTTTAATTAAAAGTTGGCTTTATAATTTCAAAATCCACCTGGTCATGAATCATTCAAGAGATGATCTAGAGAAAGCAAAACAGCGATAGAAAGACCTGTTAAGACCTTCTCTGTTGAACCGGTGACATCCATCCGAATCCCAGCTATCGGGCGCTCGACTCTCGGCCCGACCGTTGAATTGAGGATGAATCCAGGAAAACAAAAGCCTCGTGGTACCAGAGGAAGAAAGAATTCTCTTGTGTTGCTTCCAAGGGTCATTGTTTGTTGTTTATCGGGACAATAAGTCACTTCCTCCTATCATGCGCGTGGCTTTACCCGAACTTCCTCAAATATTGCCTCATCCTTTTGCTACAAAAAAACGAAAAAAAAGGATCAACAATTTTATGACGATAGATTAGAATAAAGAATAAAAAAGAATTTGCAAACTTTAAACACCATCTGAAATTGAACATGCAGACTATGCCCCCATATTATGGTTATTACGGTAACCCCCTGACACTTCAGACCTATTAAAGTAGATTTGTTTTTTTTCATTATCCAAAAAAAGTTGCTTCAATCAAAGAAAAAAATCGATAAACAAGACTTCAATTTAAAAATAAAGCCTTGAAAATGACTTGAATATTTAAATAAACGAAACACTTAAACATAATAGAAGAAAAAAACGATTTCATTAAGAATAAACAAACTAATTATTGAAGCAACCTTTTTGGAGATTGAATCATTTCGACGCAAACACACACTTTTTTTGGCTTAGAAATCATATATATTATTTTTTATCATATATCTTTATGGTTTACTAATATTCAATTATTATAATTGAGAATAAAGGTGCAAGTAATCACAGCATTTGTTCATTTTTATGTTTCAAATAAACTTCCGACCACTAGATGGCAGCAGCCATTACGTCCTCTGCAGCTAAAAGAACCAAAGAAATCACTTCAATCGAAGAACTGTTTGAAAATATTTTTTGGTTTGAAGAAACTTTTTAAAAAATTTAACATAAACATATACATTTTTTTTAATTGAAGCCAGTATTTTTGATTAAAAAAATATATTTTTGTATAAAAGCAACTATTATTTACATTTTAAATATTTGTTTCAAATGAAGCACTTTTTTTTTAAATTTAATTATAAAGAAACAAAAGTGTGTCATGGTAAACAAATAAAAATGCACCTGCAGCTGCAGTGATGAGTTCACTGAGAGGATGCAGGCCAGAGAGAGAGAGAGAGGTGCTGGAAAATAACAGGATTTAATGAGATTAAAAAGACTACAAAGAATCTTATTTTTTAGCTGCCATTTTTCCTCCGTCAACTTTCTTTTGTCATTAGAAAATACACTAAATAATCAAAAATATGTAATCACCCCGAGAAGTTCGTTGTAGTTTACCATCCAAATAACATTTTTTTTAATGTTCTCTAATGCAAATCACTGATTTGTCTGCAATATGTTGTTTGTAAAAGACGGTTCAGATCCTGGTAAGGATGTGATGTTCCTCTATTGCCACAATATTGAAATGTGACTCTGATTATCTATATACAATGATACCTCCGCGGTCTCACCGTGTCACAGATTCTTTTGTTTTTGCACACGGTACTGCATCTTTGAAAATACTGTATCAAGCAGGAAGTTTCTTGTCATTATTCGCACGGTTACGAATTATTTTAGAAGCAAAAACAAAAACAAAAAAGACCGTGACCCCCTCATGCTTTTGGTGCCTCAAAACAGTCAACTCCCATGATGCCTTTCTACCTGTCTATTGAGCCATGAGTTTAAACGAGTTTTTGACGTCTATGTCGCAACGTAGAAGGGACTCGCAGCTGTGATTGGTTGGCTGGGCGGCAAAGCATCACGGGAGCTGTGCAGGTCACAGTTACCGAGGGGGTTGTTCAGAGTGATGACACTCGTTTGCAAAGTTTAAAAAAACATGTTAAACAAGTGAGAAGTTAAACGGCCAAACGTTGTCTGAACTTAATCCCCGCGATAAACGACGGCTCGCGGTATTTGATCCACATAAGTATTTGACTCTTAAGATGCAAAAAAAACACTCTTATTTTGGCTTAAGTGCTTTTCCATTGATTTTGTCTTCCTGTCCCCCGCAGGCCACCATACCGTTTACATCGGCGTGCGAGTGCCCAAGAGCTGCCGCAGTCGGCGGCGCCACCGTCGCCGGAGTGGCCACAAGGACAGGAAGGAGAGGTTGACGGAGAACGCCGTCGACAAGTCGGACGCCGACAACCCCGACGACGCCGGCAACAGCATCCTCAGACCCCTCAGTAAGTTCTGACGGAGCGGGAGTCACGGCCCGTTAGCGCTCGCGTCCGTCTTCAGCCGTCCTCTGAGGAGGATAGCCCGGCGTGGCCCCCCTACGTGACCCCCTCGCCGAGGAAAAAAACTGCTGAGAAGGGGTTCAGGGCCAGAAATAGCCGCACGTGTCCCTGACGAGTTTGATGTTTCCTCTTTGAGTGCAATCGTGCAGCTCGACGAGCTTCCGCGGCTGGAGAGCAGCGTTTGTTGCGGTGACTTTGCCCCGGGCTGTAGGCTAGTGTGTGTCTTTGTGTGCGACTGTTTTTGTCGCATCCTCACTTTGGCTCCTTCCCTTGAGTGTGACGCTGGGATCGCCGAGCTTCGAGCTTGTGGGATCGGAACCCACGGTGTTATGGATTGTTGTCGCTACCGTAGCGATGTGTCGACGAGGCTTCACGAAACAGCCGATGAGATGTCGTGATACGCTGTTTTGGAAGGCTCACTGTGTCTCGAATCACATACTTCTCTCAGTGCACTGGTTAGTATCATCAGGATAGTGTACGTACTAACTAGTAACTAATCCTCCACAGATAGTATGTCTCAAACATACTTCTCTTAGTATACTAGAAGTTAGTATCATCAGGATAGTGTACGTACTAACTAGTAACTAATCCTCCACAGATAGTATGTCTCAAACATACTTCTCTTAGTATACTAGAAGTTAGTATCATCAGGATAGTGTACGTACTAACTAGTAACTAATCCTCCACAGATAGTATGTCTCAAACATACTTCTCTTAGTATACTAGAAGTTAGTATCATCAGGATAGTGTACGTACTAACTAGTAACTAATCCTCCACAGATAGTATGTCTCAAACATACTTCTCTTAGTATACTAGAAGTTAGTATCATCAGGATAGTGTACGTACTAACTAGTAACTAATCCTCCACAGATAGTATGTCTCAAACATACTTCTCTTAGTATACTAGAAGTTAGTATCATCAGGATAGTGTACGTACTAACTAGTAACTAATCCTCCACAGATAGTATGTCTCAAACATACTTCTCTTAGTATACTAGAAGTTAGTATCATCAGGATAGTGTACGTACTAACTAGTCACTAATCCTCCACAGATAGTATGTCTCAAATCAAACTCTGCTGCTACACACTAACAGGAAATGATGCGACAGCTTCTTCTTCTACTACTATTTAAGGATGATTTCAAGCAGCTGTAGGAACACTAGCGCCACCTGCTGGCAGCACGTTTGGTTTCAAGAAATATGAGAAATATTGACAAGATATTTACGCCGGTATCAGCAGCGAAGATGTGTCATTATCATACTGCTGCTGAAAATACACCTGTAAGTATAGGAATATATATATATATATATATATATGATGTAACTTCCGTTTACAACATCATTGTCACTAAGATGGAGTCGTTTAGTGTAGAAAGTGTCCATCGATTCATACTCAGTTTTGTGGGTGTTTTAGTGACAATCTAGTGTGTATGGAGCACTACATTTACATACTAAGAATTGAGACGCACTTACGCACTAAAAATACTAAGTTTAAGTACACAAGTATGCGATTTGAGACGCAGCTCTGATGTCACTCTCAGTTATTTGAACTAGATCAGAGGCCAAAGCAGAGAGTGCCATCTAGTGGTCATGTATAGTGATAAAGTACCAACATAAAGCTAGAGAAGATTCACCTGCACGTTGGTCAAAAGGGCTTTTCAGTAGAAATATTCTTCAGTGTTCAGGAACCATCAGTAGATTCTGATCCACAGACCTCAGAGCCCGAGCTGGGGTGTAAGTCTGGATCAGATCACTGATGGAAGGTCTGACCATGAATAGATCTGAAAGTAAGAACCAGAATTTTAAAGTTGATCCTGAAAGAAACTGGAAGCCAGTGAAGAGTTTGAAGGAGAAATGTGAGTTCTTCTACTAGAGCAGCCAGTGAAGAGTTTGAAGGAGAAATGTGAGTTCTTCTACTAGAGCAGCCAGTGAAGAGTTTGAAGGAGAAATGTGAGTTCTTCTACTAGAGCGGCTCAGAATTCTGGCTGCAGAGTTTAGTATGAACTGCAGGCGAAACACATCCTTCTGGTTTAGACATGAAATAAACTGTTACAATAGTGTAAACGACAAAAACACATGGATTATATGATCCAGATCATGTTGTGACATCATTTTTCTAAGGTAGGTCAGATTAAACCCTGAAAATCTTCAATAATCTGAAAGTAAGAAAGTATAGTTTGTTTTGTTCCGACACGTGACGAAATAGAAGTGGATTTCTCGTGTGTCCAACGATGTAGGATTTTACTTCAGGACATTAATCCAATCACAGATTATTTTGACACCAGCACACGAGGTTGGTAGCAGTTGTTGAAGAATTTCAGGGTAAAAACAGAGATACATTTTCAACAGATTTTAACTCGTCCTGAGAGGGAAGCACAGAGTTCACGACATCAATTGATTCCTGGTTGTTGGCGAAGGTTCCGCTCGTGAAACAAATGATCAAATAAAATGTGGGTTGAAACCCAGACGTGTTGGGTGTAAACAGAGATGTAGTCGCTCTTCGTCTCGCTGCCAAATCCAGGTTTTTCCAAAACGACGGCCAGTATTTGTAAACCTGATTAATACTGATGCGGGCTGTCGTGCGAGAGTCTGCCAAAGGTTTATATTGATGGATTGTTACCATGGATACAGGGGAGATGTGACCTTTTGTTCGTGCCTTAAATCCTGTCAACTCACCCAAACAGATCGATGATGGACCTTCGTCTTCTTCAACGAGGACAATGGATGATTTAACTGTCTTGAAGCCTGGTGGACATGAACATGATCTAAAGTGTTTTTAGTCTGTTTTTATTCAATAATCAAACAATTTTCAACTGTAATCAAACAATTATCAATTATAATCCAACAATTTTCAACTATAATCAAACAATTTTCAACTGTAATCAAACAATTTTCAACTATAATCCAACAATTTTCAACTATAATCAAACAATTTTCAACTATAATCAAACAATTTTCAACTATAATCCAACAATTTTCAACTGTAATCAAACAATTTTCAACTATAATCAAACAATTTTCAACTGTAATCAAACAATTTTCAACTATAATCAAACAATTTTCAACTATAATCAAACAATTTTCAACTGTAATCAAACAATTTTCAACTGTAATCTAACAATTTTCAACTATAATCCAACTATTTTCAACTATAATCAAACAATTTTCAACTATAATCCAACAATTTTCAACTATAATCCAACAATTTTCAACTATAATCAAACTATTTTCAACTATAATCAAACAATTTTCAACTATAATCCAACAATTTTCAACAATAATCAATCAATTTTCAACTATATTCAAACAATTTTCAACTATAATCAAACAATTTTCAACAATAATCAATCAATTTTCAACTATAATCAAACAATTTTCAACTATAATCCAACAATTTTCAACTATAATCAAACTATTTTCAACTATAATCAAACAATTTTCAACTATAATCCAACAATTTTCAACAATAATCAATCAATTTTCAACTATATTCAAACAATTTTCAACTATAATCAAACAATTTTCAACAATAATCAATCAATTTTCAACTATAATCAAACAATTTTCAACTATAATCCAACAATTTTCAACTATAATCAAACAATTTTCAACTATAATCAAACAATTTTCAACTATAATCAATCAATTTTCAACTATAATCAAACAATTTTCAACTATAATCAAAAAATGTTCAACTATAATCAATCAATTTTCAACTATATTCAAACAATTTTCAACTATAATCAAACAATTTTCAACTATAATCAATCAATTTTCAACTATAATCAAACAATTTTCAACTATAATCAATCAATTTTCAACTATAATCAAACAATTTTCAACTATAATCAAACAATTTTCAACTATAATCAAACAATTTTCAACTATAATCAATCAATTTTCAACTATAATCAAACAATTTTCAACTATAATCAATCAATTTTCAACTATAATCAAACAATTTTCAACTATAATCAAACAATTTTCAACAATAATCAATTAATTTTCAACTATAATCAATCAATTTTCAACTATAATCAAACAATTTTCAACTATAATCAAACAATTTTCAACTATAATCAATCAATTTTCAACTATAATCAAACAATTTTCAACTATAATCAATCAATTTTCAACTATAATCAAACAATTTTCAACTATAATCAAAACATTTTCAAAAAAGTTGTTGATAGTTGTTGATAGTTATTGATAGTTGCTGATAGTTGCTGATAGTTGTTGATAGTTGTTGATAGTTATTGATAGTTGTTGATAGTTATTGATAGTTGTTGATAGTTATTGATAGTTGCTGATAGTTGCTGATAGTTGTTGATAGTTGTTGATAGTTATTGATAGTTGTTGATAGTTATTGATAGTTATTGATAGTTGCTGATAGTTATTGATGTTGATTCGTCTCACAGTTCTCTGCACCTGGTTTAACTTCCTCTGCTCAGCAGGTTTCGACTCTTAAATCAAACCAAATGTGTCAAAGGTGGTAAGAAGCTTCTGACACGTGTCCCTCATACTCTCTGTTTACACCAAAACTCTCGTCTCCACTCTGACGGAAAGTCCACGTCCATGGTGGCGAGAGAACGTGATCGTTGACGTGTTGTCAGTCAACAGGTCTGCTGCTCCATGCGTAGCACCGCGGTTATGTTACCGTCCGTGTTGTCGTCTGAGCTGGAAATGTACCTTCTCACTGCGGGTTCATTGAGATCATGTCGGCCAGACCTGGGGTTGCATCAGCACCAGGGTCTCATAGGAAGCTCTTTAGATGTCTTCAGGTGGACAGTGTTGAGGAACGATGATTTAAAAAGACGTCATAGCCGTGAGACGGACGATGGCGTGATTTAAAAGTTCTTCACAATATTTTCAAATCAACTCTGAAGCAGAAACAATTTTGGTGAAGACCAGGAGATCATGTGGAAAAGACTCCAAACACAACAACGTGACCATATTGGACAATTGTTGAAAAAGAAAAAAAACCTAATTCTCAGTCCTTCACCATAAGTTTACTGGATAGTGATTAATATAAAAGTTTATAGAAGAGATTTTTATACAATTGTACAATCATATCATACGTCGTTTGATGTATGTTCTGGTTTAGAAATTTCAACCAAAATACTTTTTAAAATATAAACTATCAAAGTTTTAACCAAAATCAAACTTTAATTAAATAATTATCTAACTATAATCAAACAATTTTCAACTATAATCAAACAATTTTCAACTGTAATCAAACAATTTTCAACTATAATCAAAGAATTTTCAACTATAATCAAACAATTTTCAACTATAATCAAACAATTTTCAACTATAATCAAACAATTTTGGTGAAGACCAGGAGATCATGTGGAAAAGACTCCAAACACAACAACGTGACCATATTGGACAATTGTTGAAAAAGAAAAAAACCTAATTCTCAGTCCTTCACCATAAGTTTACTGGAAGACATTTTTATACAATTGTACAATCATATCATACGTCGTTTGATGTATGTTCTGGTTTAGAAATTTCAACCAAAATACTTTTTAAAATATAAACTATCAAAGTTTTAACCAAAATCAAACTTTAATTAAATAATTATCTAACTATAATCAAACAATTTTCAACTATAATCAAACAATTTTCAACTATAATCAAACAATTTTCAACTATAATTAAACAATTTTCAACTTTAATCAAACAATTTTCAACTTTAATCCAACAATTTTCGAATATAATCAAACAATTTTCTACAATAATCCAACAATTTTCAACTATAATCAAACAATTTTCAACTATAATCAAGAATTTTTCAACTATAATCAAACAATTTTCAACTATAATCAAACAATTTTCAACTGTAATCAAACAATTTTCAACTGTAATCAAACAATTTTCAACTATAATAAAACAATTTTCAACAATAATCAAACAATTTTCAACTATAATCAAGAATTTTTCAACTATAATCAAACAATTTTCAACTATAATCAAACAATTTTCAACTATAATCAAACAATTTTCAACTGTAATCAAACAATTTTCAACTATAATCAAACAATTTTCAACAATAATCAAACAATTTTCAACAATAATCAAACAATTTTCAACTGTAATCAAACAATTTTCAACTATAATCAAACAATTTTCAACTGTAATCAAACAATTTTCAACTATAATCAAACAATTTTCAACAATAATCAAACAATTTTCAACAATAATCAAACAATTTTCAACTGTAATCAAACAATTTTCAACTATAATCAAACAATTTTCAACTATAATCAAACAATTTTCAACAATAATCAAACAATTTTCAACTATAATCAAACAATTTTCAACTGTAATCAAACAATTTTCAACTATAATCAAACAATTTTCAACTGTAATCAAACAATTTTCAACTGTAATCAAACAATTTTCAACAATAATCAAACAATTTTCAACTATAATCAAACAATTTTCAACTATAATCAAACAATTTTCAACTATAATCAAACAATTTTCAACTATAATCAAACAATTTTCAACTATAATCAAACAATTTTCAACAATAATCAAACAATTTTCAACAATAATCAAACAATTTTCAACTATAATCAAACAATTTTCAACTATAATCAAACAATTTTCAACTATAATCAAACAATTTTCAACAATAATCAAACAATTTTCAACAATAATCAAACAATTTTCAACTATAATCAAACCATTTTCAACTAGAATCAAACAATTTTCAACTGTAATCAAACAATTTTCAGAAGACACACTGCTCACTATCAAAGACAGTATAAATGGAATCTGCTTCAAATAGTTCAACATGACTGATGTAAAAAACGACTGCCATGTAAGTCACGACAGGCATGCAGTCTCTCACATTGACCGTCTGCACTTCCCTCCCTGGGATTCCTGGCTCGCTGCACCTCGACTCGTCTGGACTGAATTCCTGTTGTTTGGTCAGATGGCCTCCAGCAACACTCTGCACATTTCTCCAATAATGTTTGTGCCGCAGTTGTTTGCCTCGCAGCTCTTCTAGATGCAGGACATTCATGCTGTTTATTAGAAAAGATCTCACGGTCTGAAGGAAGGAATGTCAACACTTTTATTCACCAATCTCTGGTCATTACAAAAGAAAGATATTGTTAGAGTTTAATGTTTAGTTTCTTTAATTATCAGAGTTATTCACGTGATATAAATCTAGTATACAGTTTTGTCTACAGTTTAGTCTAAAGTTTAGTCTATAATCTAGTCTACAGTGTAGTCTATAGTTTGGTCTATTATCTAGTCTACAATCTAGTCTATAACCTAGTTTACAGTTTAGTCTACAGTTTAGTCTATAGTTTAGTCTATAATCCAGTCTACAGTTTAGTCTATAGTTTAGTCTACAGTCTAGTCTACTGTTTAGCCTGTAGTTTAGTCTGTAGTTGTGTCTATTATCTAGTCTACAGTCTAGTCTATAATCTAGTCTACAATTTAGTCTATAACCTAGTCTACAGTCTAGTCTAGTCTACAGTTAAGTCTATAGTTTAGTCTATAATCTAGTCTACAGTGTAGTCTATAGTTTAGTCTGTAGTTTAGTCTATAATCTAGTCTACCGTATAGTCTATAATATAGTCTACAATTTAGTCCATAACCTAGATTACAGTCAAGTCTATGATCTAGTTTACAATTTAGTCTATAACCTAGTCTACAGTCTAGTCTAGTCTACAGTTAAGTCTATAGTTTAGTCTATAATCTAGTCTACAGTGTAGTCTATAGTTTAGTCTGTAGTTTAGTCTATAATCTAGTCTACCGTATAGTCTATAATATAGTCTACAATTTAGTCCATAACCTAGATTACAGTCAAGTCTATGATCTAGTTTACAATTTAGTCTATAACCTAGTCTACAGTCTAGTCTAGTCTACAGTTAAGCCTATCGTTTTGTCTATAACCCATTCTGAAGTCTAGTATATAGTTTTGTCTACAGTTTAGTCTATAGTTTAGTCTATAATCTAGTCTACCGTTTAGTCTGTAGTTTAGTCTATAATCTAGTCTACAGTATATTCTATAATCTAGTCTACAATTTAGTCTATAACCTAGATTAAAGTCTAGTCTACAGTTAAGTCTATAGTTTTGTCTATAACCCATTCTGCAGTCTAGTATATAGTTTTGTCTACAGTTTAGTCTATAATCTAGTCTACAGTGTAGTCTATAGTTTAGTCTACAGTCTAGTCTAACGTTTAGTATGTAGTTTAGTCTATAATCTAGTCTACAGTGTAGTCTACAGTGTAGTCTATAGTCTAGTCTATAGTCTAGTCTATAGTCTAGTCTATAGTCTAGTCTATAGTCTAGTCTATAGTCTAGTCTATAGTCTAGTCTATAGTCTAGTCTATAATCTAGTCTATAGTCTAGTCTATAATCTAGTCTATAGTCTAGTCTATAGTCTAGTCTATAGTCTAGTCTATAATCTAGTCTACTCTCTAGATTAGAGTGTGTCCAAATATAAACAAAACATGTTTTGTGTATAGAAGTTGTGTAACTTGTCCTTGTATCGTCGTGTTACTCAACACAGTGACTCACAGTATTATGTCTTCATGGATAAACAAATGTTTTCTTAGCTCGAGCAGCACATTTGCTACATGTTGTGTTTGATAAACACGTTCAAAGTGAAGATGATCCCTCAGGGTTCTGCCTTCATGACCGTCTGCTCGTCTCCAGCCAAACACTTCCTGTCCTCGCCGACCGTCGTCCGCCGCGGCTTCACTCTCCTCACATGTTGGAAACGCCAGCGGGTCATCGTGACCCACCGGGGTCAGCGGACGGTATTCGTGTAGGACGCGGGACTCGACGGGTCTCAGGCGGTCGCTC